>NC_056735.1:1425122088-1425204588 GCF_019279795.1 Protopterus annectens
CACATACCACATATGCTAAAGTACAAGCAAAGGCATCCACATATGGAAAAATTCACAATAAAAAAAAAAAAAGATCACAAAGAGGGAATGTAGAACAGCAGATTATTTATTTTATTTATTTATTTGACATTTGTTAACCTGGTTAGTCTGGCTGGGCATGGTACCCTTTTTCAGCAGAGACCTGAGGAGAAAAGCTCCAGGTTACATACAATTTAGCTATATAGTGAAAAAATAAAACAGGACTTGGGGCAAATTAAAGTTTTGTCATTATACAATAGTAAAAATCAAATAGTAAAGATAAGTACATCAGATAATATTTAAAGCTTGTGAATAGAGATGCCTGGAGTAAATCATATGTCAGAAATTTGTATTATACAATACAGTAACAGCAAAAGAACAAAAATACAATCATGTGAAGGTAAAGTATTAGTAGTAGCAAAGGAGTATGGAGGCATGCTTAAGAATTCAGTCATTGTTTAGCTGAAGGATGGACTGGGAGACAGGAGGTGCAGGAGAGAGGGGAATAGAAGAGAAATTACTGGGGACAGTAAATAGGATGAGGAGATGGTACAAAACATACTAAAGAAAAGAGAGTTTAGATAAGGGGAAGGAAGAGGATGAGGGAGAGAGAGGGAGAGGATGGGGAGAGAGGGAGAGGATGGTGGTGGGGACATTCAAGGGGGGGGGGTCATTACAGGAGCAGATCCAGGAGTTTAGCAGAAATTTCTTTAAAGCTGTTTGAAAACTAGATGAGCTGCTAAGGGAGCATCTGTGGAGAGGGAGTTTGTTCCAGGCAGAGGAGGCTAAGTGACTATATAGTGTTTTGCCAATGGATTAGTTGGGTTTTGAGGTATGAAGAAAGAGTTGGTCAGAGCTACGTAGGTAACAATTGGGAATATTGGGAGAGATAAGGTTTGCCAGAGATGGGCAGGCAAGGGGTTGGTGAATGAGCGAGTGGGCTAGGTGGAACTGTGAGAGGAGGAGTTGATATTGATATTCCAGCCAGTGTAGTTTTTTTAAGGAAAGACAGTGGTGAGACCTATAGGAGAGATTACTGGCAAATCTGGCTATTTTTTATAAGTGAGTTCAGGTTTGTTGGAAAGATTCTTTTGGAGGTAGGTAAAGATAGGGGAGGCATGTAATAAGGTAGGGAGAAGGTAAGCTTGTGCTAAGGACAATTTAGATTCAGGAGTCAAGAATTTTTTGTTCCTATACAGAATGCCAACTTTTTGGTGTGTTTTTTTAACACAGTTGTGGATGTGGATGTCGAATTTGAGTTCAGCATCTATGTACACCCCAAGGAGTTTAGTGTGGGATTCGACTTTGATAGAAATGTTGTTGAGAGAAGAGACAGAGAATGAGGGTTTGAGGTGTTGGAGAGGTTTAGGAAGGAAAAGCAGTAGTTTAGTTTTGTTAGAGTTAAAGAGCAGTTGATTGAAAGAGAGCCATTTTTAACTGAGTGTAGAGATTCTTGAGTGATGGTTAGTAGGTGAGATAGATTATCAGATGTAGAGATGATAGTTGAGTCATCAGCATATTGTATGAGAGTGAAGTGGGGGCAGGACTGAAAAAAGTTACTGGTAAAGATATTAAATAGGAGGGGCCCCAGGGTGGAGCCTTGGATAACCCCATTGCGAGAGTAGTGGAAAGGGGAGGTATCAGATAGCCATTTAACAGATTGTAGACATTCAGAAAAGTAACTAGAGAACCAGCTGAGAGAAGAGTTGCTGAGGTTTCAGTGAGTTAGTTTGGAGAGAAGGAGATTGTGGGATACAATGTCAAAGGATTTAGAGAGGTCAAGGAATAGGCAAGAGATTAGCTTGTTATTATCAAGGTAGTTATCAATAGAATGAGTAAAGGATAAAAGTGCAGTGGTAGTGCTATGATGGGGTCTGAAACCATGTTGAGAAAGGGTGAAGAGGTTCTCTTGAGTGAGATATGTAACTAGCTGTTTGTGTATGCACTTTTCGAGAATTTTAGAAAAGGGGTTAGGATAGCACACCCACTCCCACTGGGAATCCCTCAGTGAGGCCAAACACTGTTCGTACTTGAGTCAGTGGGTCCTTGTACATAGCCTGTACTAATTCTACCAATGTTTCTGGGACTTCAAACCACCGCAGCTTTCTTGGGACCTTGTCATATGCTTTCTCCAAGTCTAGGAAAGCCCAGTTTGACTCTCTCCTCTTCTCTAGTTTCTTCTCAAGTATCTGTCTCAATGCAAACATCGGGTCAATTGTGCTGCATCCTGATCTAAATCCGAACTGTTCATCTCCCATCTTACATTCTACTATTCTGCATATCCGTTTATCAATCACCCCCTCTAGAACTTTCATGCAATGTGGTAGGAGTTTGATGCCTCTGTACTGTCCACAGTTGTGGATGTCCCCTTTGTTCTTGTACACTGGCACAAGTATGCTTATTCACTGGTGTACACCAGGATTCAGCTCTGAGCCCACTGCTGTTCATACTGGTAATGGACTACATCAGCAAACAGGTTGGAGGGGTCAGAGCAACAAAGCTGCTGTATGCAGACGATGTGGCAGTACAGGCAGACTCTGATCTAGAACTTCAGCAATGGATAGGAGAATGGAATGCAAATCTGAAGACGCATGGGATGAAACTAAGCACAGATAAGACAGTGGTAATGGCAGCAGATTGGGGAAATCAGAAGAAGCTGAGAATAGAGATAGATGGGAAGATAGTGGAACAGGTAAACAGCTTCAAGTATCTGGGAGGGGTGGTTGAGGAGAAGGGTAGTCTGAATGAAGAGGTCAAAGGTAGAATCAGAGGGGCTGCAGCCAACTGGCATAGAGTATCAGGTGTAGTATATGACAGAAGAATGCCAAAGAAGCTGAAAAGTAAGGTGTACAAGACAATGGTGCGACCAGTACTACTGTATGGTACAGAAACCTGGGCAGTAAAGGCAGAACAGTTGAAGAAGCTAGAGGTGATGGAAATGAAGTGCCTGAGAAAGGTGGTAGGATGCACACTGCAGGACAGGAGAAGAAATGAGGACATAAGAGCAGAAGCCAAAGTAGCTCCAATTGCAGAAAAGATCAAAGAAAACAGATTACGATGGTATGGGCACATGTGTAGAAAAGCAGAAGACAATCTGGTGAGGGAGATTTGGGACAAACAGGAAGAAGGTAAGAGGAAGTGAGGGCATCCAGCAAAGAGGTGGATGGATTGTGTGAAAGAAGATCTGTGACATTCAGGCATGAGTGTTGAAGAAGGCAGGAGAGTGGCACTGAATCGAGAGAGTTGGCGACAGTTAATACAATACCCCGACCCCATGTAAATGGGAAAAAGGGGATGATGATGATGATGGTTAGGATAGCAGTAGGTCTGAAATTAGAGGAGTCAGTGGAGTTACCACCTTTGTGCAGTGGCAGAATATAGGATTTTTTCCAGATGGTGGGAACAATGGATTCTCGCTTTTTAATTTCTCCAAGTCTTTTGGGTTTCTAATACCATGACGGGAATGGACCCCATTCCTAAGTCAAAGTACAACTAAATTTCATAAAATTAGTATTGTTTCAATCTTTGATGTCAGCCAAAAGTGCTTTTCAGAGCACCCGCAATGCGCCTAGTGATGACTCCTGCAATTCGTACGGAGTTACATGGATTGGTAACATATCTAAATACGATTATAGATTCTTTTTTATAAGAACCATTGCTCCTACTACTATTGGAAATAGCTGGGTATCTTTCTTCCACACTGCTCTTGTTTCTGCCTGCAGCTCCTGATATTTTATGACTTTGTGTCTCTCTGTATGCAAGATACTGTAGTCACTGGGTCTGGCAATTTCAATGATCAATGCTACTCTTGTCTTATTTTCTTGAACCACTATATCTGGTTTTCTAGCATCTATCTTTTCAGCTGTTGGTAATGAGTGGTCCCATGTGATATAAACTTCATCATTTTCTATGATGCTTTGTGGCTCATGTTACCAGTGTTTTTCAGCCACTTCAGTCCCATAATTTTTGCACAATCCCCAGTGCAACAATCTTGCCACATTATTATGCCTTTCAGTATACAGTCCTTCTACCATTAGTATGTCGCATCTGCAACAAGGTGTGCAACTGTTTCCAATTCAGTTTTACAAAGCCTACATTTGTCTGTTTCTCCCACATGTTCAATGGACTTTGTAAACCAACACGTACATAGTCCACTATCTTGGGTTGCCAATATTAACCTTTCATCTCTTGGTTTGAATTTGCCTCTCCTTAGCCATTCCTATGTTTGTTCCTGATCAACGTGAGGTTCTTCAAGACATTTTCTATACTTGCAACTATATTTATGCTTTTTCTACATTTCTTGCCTTCTCATCTGGTCCTTCACCTTATATTCTTTTATTTTGTTTTTTTTTTGGCGCATTCAGTTGGTGCCTGATTTTTATCCACTTCTGGTTTGATTTCCATTTCTGCTTGATGCCGATATGCTTCTGTTAAATTAAGCAGAGAAGTCATCTTAGATTTAGTCTCCTCATGTTTCAAAACTTTCGCTACATTTGGGTCTTGTGAGGTCAACAGGTATGTGTGGAGTCCCACGGTTGCAGATCTGTCATGATCAGTTTCAAGGAGGCCCATTCCTCCTTCAAAACGGGGAATATATAATCTTGGTATGCACTGATTTTTAAAAATCATTTGGCGAGCATGAAGCATCTTTCTTGTTTTCCTGTCTAATCTATCCAACACAATTTGGGGCCAGTCAAAAAACGGTAAGTTAGGACAGGAAAAGCAAATTGGTTTATAGCTTGAATTTTGTTCCTAGATGTCAGTGCTGTTTTCAGGATTAATTTAAGTCTCCTGAAATATTCCTAAGTTTTATTTGCATTTGTTCGTGTTTTATTGTTGATCTCTCAATTCCCAAGTATTTATACACTCTCTCTTGCTCAAGTTCTTTTATATCACACTCTTGTCCCACACTGATGTTTCCTGATGCTGCAGTTTTCCTGCTTTAAAGGTTGCTTTTGCACATTTATCAAGACCAAATGACATTCTTATATCATCTGAAAAAGTTTTGACAACTTACAATTGTACTTTCAGTTCCTCTTCTGATGAGCTATACAGTTTTAAATCATCGACAAAGAGAAGATGAGAAGTGTCTACACTTTGTTGTTTTCTAGGAGCCAAATTATAGCCATGGCCTAAGCTAAGCAAACAGCTTAATGGGTTAAGGGCAAGGCAGAATAGCAGCGGTAACAGAGAGTCACCCTGGAATATCCCCATTTTAATTTTTATCCCTGGGCTAATAGTTTGTCCTTTATCATGGCTTAATTGCAAAGTGGTCTGCCACTGTTTCATGGTCACTGTAATATAGTCAATCAGTGCACGGTGTATCTTATATATTTTTAAGCACTCTTTTATCCATTAATGTGGAATACTATCAAATGCTTTTTTGTACTCAATCCATGCCATCCTTAGACCCTTCCCCTTTTTACAGTTCTCCACTATGACTTTATTTAACAACAAATTATCCTTTGTTCCATATGACTTTCTTTTCTTACCCTTTTGTTCTACTGCCATACTTCTAAATGACTATAAAGTCAGTCAGCATCAATTCCCGTGTATAGTTTATATGTCGCCGGAAGGGAAGTTATTGGTTTATAATTTTTGGGGTAGCTTGCAGGCTTACACTTAAGGAGAAGCATTGTTTTTCCTGTTGCTAACCAGGTTGGTGTCTGTTCGGGGTGTGCATATTAATAGTTCTTACTCATGGCTAAATCTTCATCCAAAGATGTTAATACTTTCAGCCAAAAATTAGGTACTGCATCTGGGCCTGGGGTTTTCCAATTAGATGCTTTTCTTAACTTTCTTTCAATCTCTCTGGCTGTTACTTCATCCCATTTCATATCGTGTATCTTTGAACCTCTTATTCTTTCTTTAATTTCTTCTATCCATTTAGCATCTTTGTTATGTTCCACAGGATGTTCATAGATACTTCTCCAAAATGTATCTATTTCTTCTTTTTTTGGTGGTCTTTCATTTCTTTTTAACCTATTTTCCAATTTAAAATTGCTTATTTTGTACTTTTCCTTTATATTTATTTTCGTATCTTCTAAGTCTTTCCAGGTTGTGCTGACATTTTTAGTTTGTTATTCGTAATAGTGCATGATATAGCATGGTCTGTTTTAATACTGCGCATTGCTTTTATCACCTCTATTTTTCTTAGTATTTTTGATGAACTATTCCCTCTTCTATAATCTTCTAACAGTGACACTTCTTGTCTTAACTGCTTTATAGTTTTCTCTATTCGATATTTCCATGATAGTATTCAATTTTTCCCCTTCCTTTCCCTCACTGCCCAGTGTTCTTGTGGTAGAACTTTATCAGTTATTAATTTAGCTGCACAGTAATATAGCCTGTTTGCTTCTGTTATATCACATGGGTCTCTATGAACAGTCCTAATTACTGTGTTCATTTGTTTTATCAAACTTCTGACTTTTTGGGTTTTATTAACCTTCTGCAGTCTATTTCTTTCACTGATCTTGATATATCTGTCTATGTCTATTAAATCAAGCAACTTTTCTCTTATCTCATTTTCTTCCAAAATAAGGGCACATCCCTTGTTTTCCAGTTCCTGCGGGCATTCTATAGAAGATTCTATAACATCTTCCTGTGGCACATTTTCTTCAATTTCATCCCGTGCTATCTGTTGCTCTGTCATATGGGAACTCACTGGCCTATCACTCCTCAACATTGACTGCATCAGAATTTTCACAGTTTCCTGCTCTGTCCCTTGCTGTCTAGCTTCAAGTGAATGTTTAAACTGATTTCCTGTGGAATGCTCCAAATTATCTTCAAATGGCACCTGACCAATTGCTTCCTGTTCCACTGATTTCCCCTTAATTTGGGTATCCATTACTCTATCCTGTTGTGGTGCTTTCTAAATTAGATTTTTACACTGAATCCTTCACTTTGCAGGTACTCCATGACCTCAGTTTCTATTTCTTTAACTTCTCCATTACTGATTTCCTTTTCTACTTTTCCGCTTTGTCTTCTTATTTTTGTATTGTGAAGTTGTCCATGTCTGGATTCCTTTGCCTGTATTTCTCTTCAAATATCTTTGGTGCTACTCTTTTTGTATTGCTTAATTTTCCTTTCTCCTTTGCATAAATATTATTCAATATTAAATCTCTTTTTCTTTCCCATGTCCATATGTCTTCTTCAGATGTTTCCTGATCTTCCTGTTTGTCCCTACTTTGAGGACTCACACCATCCTGTTATGATGTAACCTGTCCTATGCCTTCTACACCAAATCCTTCACTTCTCAGGCACTCCTTAACTTCAGCTTTTATTTTTTTAACTTCTGCTTTACTAACCTTCTTTTCTATGTTCCATCTTTGTGATATTTTTCATTGTGAAATTTTCCATATCTGGATACCTTTGCCTGTAATTATATTTGAATATATTTGGGGCTGCCTTCTTCACATTGATTCATTTGGCTTTATCCTTTGCATAAATATTGCACCATATCAAATCTCTCTTTCTTTCCCATGTCCATATTTCTTTTTATACTTTTCAAATATCTCTTGGTTTTGTTGTTTATATTTTTACACTTCCTCAGATACTTCTTTTTCCAAACAGACCAAGGTTTCTTGGTCTATATACTGTTTTTCACAAATGTATTGTATCAATGAACATAAATTTTCATTTGAAGCTTCTGACAGTTTTTCTTGTGGAAGTATTTTTCTTTCCTTTAATTTCGCTCTTAATCATTTTTATATCTTGTGTCTGGAAATTCTGGGCTTTTTGCATAATAGTAACAATACATAAGTCTTTCTTCCTTCTCCTCAATAGTCCACTTTATTGTCTTTATGGCTCTTTTTGGCCTATCAGTTTTTGTGATTTTTGTGGACTGCTACTTCCTTCTATAACAGGGATGCCATCCTCCCCCTGGGCCTGGCCTGGCCTGGGCTGGCCTCATTGTAGGAATGTTTCCATATTTTGAGGATTCTACACTGTCATGTTTTCCAATCCTGGCACCAGTGTGCCTACCAGGATTGGGCACTTTTTTATCCTGGGTCTTGTGCACCCAGCTATCTTTTTTATTTTTTAACCTACTTCTGTCCATGATATATGCTATATAAATACAGTCTATATATCAGTGTCACCTTGATGAGATTTTGTAAAAACAGGGTTCACCTCGTGAAGGTACTCACCAAGACTTGAGGATGAATTCAGTTTGAGCACTACTACTCTCCTTTGCTTGCTGACTTTTCATCTCTCCATTTGGACCCCTATCTCCATTCAGACCCCTGTATTGACCAGTTGATGAGTAAGGAAACTAGATAGGCAATGGAGGATGCTGCTAGCTTGAGACAGAGAGGAGGTAAGTTGTCAGCTGATGGGGAGCAGGGTTTAAGTTTAAAAAGTAGAGATCAAATAAAGGAAGTGGGGATTGGTTTGAAGGAGAAAGGAGTAGTAAGGGATGGGGGTGTAATTTCAGGGAAAGGGTTAGAATTAGGTTTGATTAAATTCTGTATGGAGTTGACGAAAAAGGTGTTCATCAGAGTGGCAGTCTCAAGAGAGGTGGAGTTAGGGGAGGGGTTGGGGCGATGGGTTACCTGAGTGTAATAACCTATTTATAGTAGACCATATTTTTTTGGGGGGGGTGGAGTGAGGGTTATTTTGGTGATTAAGATAGAATGATTTTTTGTCTAGGTTGATTTGTTTTTAGTTATATTTCTAAGTTCACTATAGACCTGGAAGTTGGTAGCAGTTCTATGTTTGTGGCAGGTTTTCCAAGCACTTTCTCTTCTCTGCATGAGGGAGAGAGTATCTTTGGTCAACCAGAGAACATAGTTAGTTTTAACCCTTATTTTTCTGATGGCGACTATGAAGTTGAGAATGTTGAGAAATACAGAGTTAAAATTCAGGACACCTTATTCAACGAGGAGGTCAAGAAGAAAAGATCAATTGATAGAAGTCAGAGTCTGATTAAATAAGCTTGGGTAAAAATATTTTGACAGTCTCTATAAGTTTGTGATCTAGGTGAGTGGGAGGAGTGCCACTAAATAGTGACAGGTAGGTAATCACTAAGCGAGTCGGGTAGAGTGGAGGGGTTGTGGTAGGGCTTAAGGTGGGAGGTAAAAATTCAGTCCAGCATACAGGTGGAATTGAATTATTGGTTAAAACGAGTGGGGTAAGTGATGAATTGAGAGAAGTTATAAAGGTTAATACTAGAGGTAGGAGAGGTAGTGGACAATGTGTCCCAGTCGATGTTAACATCACCTAGTATGATGGTTTCGTAAGAGATGTTCAGAGAGATCCAAGCAAGGAAATGTTCAAAGGTGGGGATGTTGTTACTGGGAGGTATATATATTGAAGCAATGGCAATTTTTTTATGATTGTTTAAATTACAGTTGACAATAAGTATTTCAGCTTAGTGAAAGCTGGGGGGGTGAATTGAAGGAGATGTAGAGAAAGATGGTCAATGTAGAGTATAGCTACCCCACCACTTTTCTTTGAGGGTCTATCAAGGTGGAAGATATTGTAACTGGGGGGGGGGTAGGATTTCTCTGTTAGATATGTGCGGTTTTAGCCAGGTTTTGTATAGGGAGAGTATATCTGGAGTGTGGAGAGATATCCATGAATGGAGTTCAGTGACTTTGTTAACTATACTATGAATATTGAGAGCAAAAATCTTAAGATTTTGGTAGAAGAGGTAGTAAATAACTGTGGGTTGATTTGAGAAGAGGAAGAGGCAGCAGGACTGGAGAGATTAGTGTGGTGGGAGTCAGGGCCTGGATTATGATGGATATCACCTGAACAGAGTAAGTTAAATAAGATGGTGGAAGAATATGACAGACAAGAGTTGAGATAGGGAGGCCTATTTTTAGGTTTTGTGGAGAATGTGAGGAAGAGTATTTAACTTTGTAAAGTTGGGCAAAGTGAGTGGGGAAGAGTGAGGGTGATAGGGGGAAAGAGTAGGGAGTAGGAAGGTGATAGTTTTGCAGTGGAAGGGTAGAACTGTGGATGAGGTCTGGTACAGCTTGGAGATAGGAGGTTGAGACTGATAGGAGGGTTAGCAGAGTTAAAGAAAGGAGTAGCTGCAAAATGTTAACAGAAAGAGTGATAGGGAGAGAGAAGTAGGTATGTGAGTTAGGGGAGGTAGGGAGAGTGGAATCAAAGTATACAGTGCAAAGAGTAGTTGGAGCAGAGATCAGGGAAGTGGAGTGAGAGGTAATGAAGAGTAGTATGCTACAGGAAAAACTAGTATGTGAGAAAGGTAAGGTAGAAGAATAGTATGGTCCTAATTAAGTTAATGTGTAGTAGTTTGTGAATAGGAGGGAAGAGCAGGAAGGGGAGGGGTGGGGAGAGGAAGTGATTTACTCCAAAGAGTGTAAATGTAATTGAAGTGGGGGGGGTGTGGGAATGGGGGTAGGGTAGGGGAGCAGAGAGAGCCTGAGCACAGCGAGGGGGAACAGAGCGGGTTGAACACTAAACCAATAGTAGTATTATAGAGACAATCCGTAGAGCCGTACCATGGTACGTGAAAAACCTGATCAGTAATCAAGAAAATAGATATAAAATTCTTAAGAAAAAGCTAATTTGTACAGAGTACACAAATGTTGCTTAAGACCAAACAGTGGAAAGTCACAATTAAATGGTAAACCATTACACAGTACCAACAGTCTCAGAAAACATTCATAGATGGAGTAAAGAGTGGGCAAGAGGGGGGCAGGAGATGTGCTGGTCGGGGTCCCAGTAGTGTGCACGCTAGTGATTGATAAAACCAGATTTTAAGGTACTTGCATAAACCTTAAAGGTTAAATCAGCATACACTACAGTTATCCCACAAAAATGCTTGTTGATTATTTTGGGGGGTGGATTGCCAGGGTAGGGAAGGCCCAGCAGGATGTTTTAGAATGAGGGAAATCTGCACTGCTTGAGATTGGTAAAGTAGGGAACTGTAATAATGATAAGAGAGCGGCATAGATGAGAGTTAGGTTGAGACATAAAAATGGAGATTTAAAGTAGGCTAGCAGGAGCAGAATGCAGAAAATGTGCAGAAGACAAAGTTAAAATACAAATCATTACAAAATATACAATATATGACAAATAAAAAAAGACTCAAAATAGCTAGAACAAAAAAGGTTGCACTCATTTAGCTTACGATATAGCACTATGCCAACCTTAAACGAAGAAAAAACAGAGGATAGAGAACGCCAACCTCCACAAATGCCTGAACACTTCCACTATCCAAACTGCCGGCCTTGTACCTCCAAGATATGATGAGCCAAAGCTTTGCAATACAGAAAAAATTTGCCAGAAGCAGCTGAAAAATTGCAAACTTCCTTTATTGTAACAAAAATGTTAAGCGCTTTCACTCACTCAGCGTGAGCTTCATCAGAACATTGAATAAGCAGATACAAAGAGTTTAAATACTGTTATTGGCACCAAATCCATTGGATTTTAAAGCAATATAGCGCTTATAATTGATTATGGTGTTCAATATCATTTACAATATAAAATATATAATATCTATAACATACATATAAATAAACTCTTAAATTCACTAATAATAAATTAATCTATAAATAATCATACACCTATATTTCATCAGAATATATTAAACATGTGAATACTTCTAAAATGTCATCTAAAAAAAAAAAATATATATATATATATATATATATATATATATATATATATATATATAGATATGTGTGTGTGTGATTGAGTACATAGTGCTAAATTACTACTTGATATACAAAAGCTAGCCTACGAATCCTAACATTAAAAATTATGCTGAATATAAAAGAACCAGGTATACTGGTGAAAAATGAAAAAATGCCTCATCATGTCAATCTAAACAATTTTTACCTCCTCTAATAATACTATAAATAAATATGTCTATAAGTACTGTCTGATAGTTAATAGGGGTTTGATTGATATGTTATCGTTCAACCATGGTGGAGTCAAGGCATCCATTAGCAGCTGCCACCATACTTCCTTGTATGCCAAGATGGTTTTAATGTCACCACCTCTAGGGTCTAAAACTACATTTTCCAATATTGCAAACTTGAACGTGTGTTCTACCCCAAACTTTTCTACATGCCTAAAAAGGGCATTATTATTGTCTTTTGTCCTGATGCTATATAGGTGAGCATATATCCGTTTTTTTAAATTTCTCTCGGTCTTTCCTATATAGTAACCTGGACATGTCCCACATTTTGCCAAATATATGACAAATTTCGTATTGCAATTGCCTTGTTTAAATCTCAGTCTGGTTCTATTGACATTATCCAATAAATAAAGTTTTCAATTTTTCAGCTGCTTCTGGCGACTTTTTTCCTGTATTACAAAGCTTTGGCTCATCATATCTTGGAGGTACGAGGCCGGCAGTTTGGATAGTGGAAGTGTTCAGGCATTTGTGGAGGTTGGCATTCTCTATCCTCTGTTTTTTCTTCGACTATGCCAACCTTGGAAAAGCTTACAGGACGGCAGCCAACTACAATCCAAAAGCACAGTAGATGTTAAAAAAATAGAAGCCGAAGTTATGGAATACCTGCAAAGTGAAGCATTTAGTGCAGAAAGTCAAACATAGGTTACATCACAGCATGATGAAACAATACGTCCCCAAAGTAAGGAGAAACAGGAGGAGCAGGAGACATCTGAAGATGGGAAAGAAAAAGGGATTTAATGTGGTGCAATATTTATGCAAAGGAGAAAGCAAAACAAATCAATATAAAAAGAACAGCACCAAAGTTATTTGAAGAGAAATACAGGCAAATGAATCCAGACATAGAAAACTTTACAATACAAATAATAAGAAGACAAAGAGGAAAAGTAGAATTTTATTTTTATTTATTTATTTATTTATTTTATTTTACATTTGTTTACCGGGAAAGTCCGACTGGAACAAGGTCCATTTACAGCGGAGGCCCAGAGAGAAAAGCTCCATAACATAATGGTACAAATACAACAAATGACAAAAAAAATTTTGAACAGATGCTTATACACAATTAGAGCTCCATGTCTTTATATGACAACACAATCCACGAATGACAGAAAATTTCTATACAGTGGCATTTATATATATATATATATATATATATATATACAGTCTAGGAGATTCTTTGTACCTTAGTTTGATTTGAGCAAGCTTGGTATATAGATAGCTTCTTCTTCTTTTGGCTGCTCCCGTTAGGGGTCACCACAGTGGAACAACTGTTTCCATTTCTTCCTGTCCTCTGCATCTTGCTGTGCCACATCAACCACCTGAATGTCCTCTCTCACCACATCCATAAATCTTATCTTAGGCCTTCCTCTTTTCCTGTTACCTGGCAGCTTCATCCTTAGAGTCTTTTTCCCAATATAATTTGCATCCCTCCTCAGCACATGTCCAAACCAACGTAATCTTGCCTCTCTGGCTTTGTCTCCAAACCTTCCAACCTGGGCTGACCCTCTAATATACTTATTCCTAATCCTTTCCATCCTCGTCACACCCAGTGCAAATCTTAACATCTTCAACTCTGCCACGTCAAGCTCTGACTCCTGCCTTTTTGTCAATGCCACTGTCTCCAACCCATATAACATAGCTGGTCTCATTACCCTCTTGTAGACCTTCCCTTTCACTCTTACTGGTACTCGTCTGTCATAAATTACTCCTGACACTCTTCTCCACCCACTCCATCCTGCCTGTACTCTCTTCTTCACCTCTCTTCCACACTCACCATTACTCTGAACTGTTGATCCCAAGTATTTAAACTCATCCACTTTCACTACCTCTACTCCCTGCATCGTCACCATTCCTCTATCCTCCCTCTCATTCACACACATATATTCTGTCTTAGTCCTGCTGACCTTCATTCCTCTTCTCTCTAGAGCATATCTCCACCCCTCCAGGGTTTCCTCCACCTGTTCCCTACTCTCACTACAGATCACAATGTCATCTGCAAACATCATAGTCCACGGGGACTCCTGTCTCATCTCGTCTGTCAGCCTATCCATCACCATTACAAATAAGAAAGGGCTCAGAGCTGATCCTTGATGTAATCCCACCTCCACCTTATATGCATCCGTCACTCCCACCGCAGACCTCACCGCTATCACACTACCCTCATACATATCCTGTACCACTCTTACATACTTCTCTGACACTCCCGACTTCCTCATACAATACCACAACTCCTCTCTAGGCACCCTGTCATATGCTTTCTCTAAGTCCACAAAGACACAGTGCAACTCCTTCTGTTCTTCTCCATCAACACTCTCAAAGCAAACATTACATCTGTAGTGCTCTTTCCTGGCATGAAACCATACTGCTGATCACTAATCATCACCTCCCTTCTTAACCTAGCTTCTACGATTCTTTCCCATAACTTCATGCTGTGACTGATCGATTTAATCCCCCTGTAATTACTACAGCTCTGCACATCACCCTTATTCTTAAAAATCAGTACCAAAACACTTTTTCTCCATTCTTCAGGCATCCTCTCACTTTCTAAGATTTCATTAAACAATCTAGTTAAAAACTCTACTGCCATTTCACCTAAACACCTCCATGCTTCCACAGGTATGTCATCTGGACCAAAAGCCTTTCCGTTCTTTGTCCTCTTCATAGCTATCCTTACTTCCTCCTTGCTAATCCACTGCACTTCATGGTTCACTATCCGCACATCATCCAACCTTCTCTCCCTCTCATTCTCTTCATTCATCAGCACCTCAAAGTACTCTTTCCATCTGCTCAACACACTCTCCTCACTTGTGAGTACATTTCCCTCATTATCCTTTATCACCCTTACCTGCTGCACATCTCTCCTAGCTCAGAACCTCTGTCTAGCCAATCGGTACAGGTCCTTTTCTCCCTCCTTAGTGTTCAACCTTTCATACAACTCTTCACACACCATATCCTTAGCCTATGCCACCTCTCTCTTTGCCATGCAACTCATCTCCTTATACACTTGTCTACTTTCTTCATCTCTCTGACAATCCCACTTCTTCTTCGCCAACCTCTTTCTCTGTATACTCTCCTGTACTTCTTCATTCCACCACCAGGTCTCTTTGTCCTCCTTCCTCTTTCGAGATGTCACACCAAGCACCTTTCTAGCCATCTCTCTTACTAGCTTTTCTGTAGTTACCCAGCTATTCGGTAACTTTTCACTGCCACCCAGTGCCTGCCTTAACTCTTCCCTGAACTCCACCTCACAATTACCCTTTTTCAATTTCTATCATTTGATCCTTGGTGCTGCCCTCACACTCATCCTCCTCTTCTTGATCACCAATGTCATCCTACAAACCACCATCCTATGCTCCCTAACTACACTTTCCCCTGCCACCACGTTACAGTCTTCAATCTCCTTCAGACTGGCCCTTCTACATAAGATATAATCCACCTGTGTGCATCTTCCTCCGCTCTTGTATGTCACCCTATGCTCCTCCCTCTTGTTAAAATACGTATTCATCACAGCCATGTCCATCCTTTTCACAAAATCCACTACCATTTGACCTTCTGCATTTCTTTGCTTAACACCATACCTACCCATCACTTCCTCATCCCCTCTGTTCTCTTCATTAACATGCCCATTGAAATCTGCTCCAATCACCAGTCTTTCACCCTTGGGTACAGTCATCACCACTTCATCCAACTCACTCCAAAACTTTTCTTTCTCATCCATCGCACACCCAACTTGTGGAGCATATGCACTTACAACATTCATCATTACACCATCAATTTCCAGCTTCATAAACATCACTCTATCCGACACTCTTTTCACCTCCAAAACACTCTTAGCATACTGTTCCATCAGGATAACCCCTACGCCATTTCTCCTCCCATCCACACCATGATAAAACAATTTGAACCTGCCTCTGATACACCTAGCCTTGCTCCCCTTCCATCTGGTCTCTTGCACACACAATATACCAACCTTCCTTCGGTCTATCATATCAGTTAGCTTTTGCCCTATACCAGTCATACTGCCAACATCCAAAGTTCTGACCCTCACTATCACAGTCCTAGCCTTTACCTGTCTTCGGGCATACCTTCCCCCTCTTCTCCTCCTTCGGCCAAGAGTAGCCCAATTTCCGTCAGCACTCTGTTGGCCAACAGTACTGGTGGCGGTTGTTGTTAACCCAGGCCTCAACCGATCCGGTATGTATATCTGTACTGTTAGCAAAACAGAATTCCCTATTGGTAGTTCAAAGCATAAAAATGAAGGAATGGAATCTGGAAAGTAATGCTATTCGGGAGATATGTCATAGCGTGAGAAATAGTTTGTAGGATAGTAGTACTTGATAGGGAGTACAGAATAGCTGAGGTAAGCAGAGGAGAGGAGGTGTGGCAAGTTAGGATGAGAGCAGAAAAGATTTTATGTGATACAGGGACAGAGCCATGATTGCAAGAGGTGTGACTTTAGTGATTTCTTGAAAACCAGATGCATGCTGCAGAGGAGATACTTTGGGGGAGGTTATTCCATTCCCTAGCAATGGTGTGGGAGAACAGACTTTTCCCTGTAGTGTTATTGGCTTTGGTTATGCAGAGCAGGGTTTTGCTGGATGAGTGTAGAGGGCAATTTGCAGAATATTGGTTTAGAAGTTGGTTTAGGGCTGGGGTTTTCAAAGGGTTCCTTATTATGTTGAAGGTGAGGACTAATTGGTGATAGCTAATTAGCTGAGGGAGTTCTAACCACTGTAGTTGCTTCAGGGCAAGGCAGTGATGACTTCTAAAAGTGGAGTTGATAGTGAATTTTTGCAATTGTATTGTAACATGACTCTAGTTTGTTTAGGTCTGTTTTCCTGATATGAATTAGGACTGGTGATGCATACATTAGGGTAGACAAGAGGTGGGTTTGGGTTAAGGAGATTCTAGCTTGGTCCGATAGGAACTATTTGTGTTTGTATAGGGTACCTAGTTTCTTATGTAGCTTTGTGATGATTTGTGAGATATGAACATTAAGGTTTAGATTGTTATCTATTTCAACCCCGAGCAGCTTAGTGTGAGGGGAGGGGGAGATTGTGGTCCCGTTTTTGGAGGTGATAGTGAAGGTAGGAGATGTGGATTTGGATTTATTGGGGGTAAAAAGGAGTAATTTGGTCTTGCTGGGGTTTAGAATGCGTTGGATATTGGTAATCCATTGTTCCACGGAGCCGAAGGATTCTTGGGTGAGCTTTTGAAGAGTGGATACGGATGGGGCTGAGCAGATTAGGGTGGAGTCATCTGCATACTGTATAAGTGATGCATGCAGGGTGGAAGTATGTAGTTGTTAGTGAAAATGGTGAATACTAGAGGACCCAGTATTGATCCTTGTGGGATGCCTATAGTAGCTGGTAATAGAGGGGATAGTGTACTTTGCCATTTAACTGATTGTTTTCTGTCAGAGAGATAGCTTCTAAACCATAAAGTAGTAGAGGGGATGAAGGATGAGGTTGACAGAGTGTGTAAGAGTAGGTTGTGGGAGACCATATCAAACACTTTTGATAGATCTAGAAATATGGCTGAGATGAATTTGTTGCTGTTTCTTAGATGGTTAATCTGATTGGTAAAGGAGAGCAGAGCAGTGGTTGTGCTATGGTTTTGGTGGAAACCATGCTGTGTGGGGGAGAGGAGGTTTTGTGAGGATAAGAAGTGCATTACCTGGGTGTGAATGCATTTCTCCATAAGCTTGGAAAGGGGGGACAAGATAGCAATTGGCCCGTAGTTTGATAGTTCATAGGAGTTTCCACCTTTGTGAAGGGGAATTATATGTGACACTTTCCATAGATGGGGTACATAGGTTTCTTGTATAGAGCGGTTTATAAGAATTGAGACAGGGTAGGCTAGTGATTCTGCAGCTAATTTTAGTAAATTTGTGTGTAAACCATCTGCTGCAAGGTGGGTTTTAGTTTAAGAGTAGCTTTTTAACTGAAGAGGTTGGTACAGGTGAGAATGTGAAGGTGGGTATGTTAGTTTGTTCTACAGTTGGGGTGGGGATATATGAGCTATAAGTCTAGGAATACCAGGGGCAGGTGGAATTTGGGGGCAGGAGGGGAGCGGAGTGAGCCCGAAGGGCGAATGGAGCAGGCTAGAGCAAGAGAACCTAAAGCTGCAGAAACCTATTAGTAACAGTAAGAGATTGACTGAGCAAGAGGGTAGCTTAGCCTAAAGATAAGGTAAGGTATGATTCAATAATAATTAATCTGCGGTTAGATTCCCTAGAAGTGAGTGGGAGGTTGGAGCTATAGAATGGGGAGTATGCTTTAACTAAAAATTTCACCCAGCTATGGTAAGAAGGGTGGATTAGTAGAGTATGTTCCTACCGAGTGGCCAACTTCATTAAAGCTCTCCAAGTTAGAAGCTGAATTGGAGCTCAATGTAGCTGTGCTCACCTCACAAAGATGGTCACAAAGTACGAGAAAATTGTTAAAAACAAATTCAGTGACATTCACCTAATAATTAATTCTACTAGAAGGCTTGTGTTTACAAGTTGAGAATTCCCAGGGCTGAGCTAGCTGAAAATTGCTTCAGAACCAAAGGTGGTGGTGGGGGGGTGCAATCCCGAGGCTTGTTGATGGCCCAAGCAAACTGCAAAAAGAGAAAAAAAAAAGACTGTGAGCATTAAGTGAGTAGTACAGTTCAAGGAGAAATAGACACAATTAGGAGAGTAGAGGATATTAGTCAGAGAGTAATGGAAGAATTATCAGAAGACAGAGAGTTGGTACAATAAGTAGGTACATAGATAAATGTCTGGGGAAGAGTAAAGAATCACAAAAATAGGAAACGGTGCCTAAGCAGATCATTACAGACAAATTTAACAATGTACTAAGTCTAACAGGTTAAGGTAGCACCATAGTTAGGTGAGATACTGGCTAGAATGTGTAACACAATGCTGTGTTTCTGCTTCTCAAATACCAGATAAACAACCATATGCATAGAAAAGATGATTATTAATGGAGAAGTTAAAGAAATTGAAACTGAGGTTATAGATTACCTGCAAAGTGAAGCAAAGAGACTACAACCTTCTAAGGGTGGGTATCAGTAGCTTCACACCACTGCCCCCCTCACAGGATGCAGACAAATATGCTGAACAATATGCCAGTGCAGTATGTAAGCACCTGTATACCTGCATGGGCTTAGCCATACCCAACAGAACTAAAACCTGCTCCTCAAGGAAACACAAGCCTATGTGGTAGACATCCTCTATCAACAGGCTTTACAACAAAATGAAGAAACTGTTGTCCAAGGGTAAAAAGGCATACATTCCCAATTGGAAAAACTCCTTCCTTAGCCTCAACAAGCAAATTAGATCACTAGTGAAAACCTCCAAAACCAATTATGAATCAAAACTTGCTTTCAAAACAAAGGCTAACAAGAATGCCTTTTTCAGTTACATTAGAAACCTCCATGGCAAAGCCCAGGTTTGTTCCGAATTACTTCTTAACAGTACCATTTACACTGATCCTGTTGACTTAGCCAACCTGCTAGCAGATAAGTTCAGTGCAAACTTTACCCCATGTCCCCCCATAGGCCCATTCGACATCTCTGATACTTGCCCCACACCTCACATCTCCATAAATTAAGTGTTAAAGGCCCTATCCAAGGCAAAGAACACAGCTTCCATAGGACCTGATACTTCCCAGGCTGTATTCTGCACCATCTCCAGCAAGAACTAGACTCATCACTGAGTACCCTATTTAACCATAGCATAAGTACTGGCTTCATTCCAGCAGAGTGGAGAACTGCCATTGTCATCCCTTTGCACAAAGGTGGTGCCACTACTGACCCTGGAAACTATCCCCCCATTAACTTGACAAGTCTGATTTGTAAGGCCATGGAGCATATTATTATGGACCTCGTAAACAAGCACATAGGCAATCTCCAAGCACTTGACCCCACCCAGTTCGGATTCATCAAGGGCAGATTTTGTCTGTTGAACCTGGTTGACTTTTTTGAGACTGTCACCAAAGCACTGGATGAGGGAAAGTCAGTACATACAGCTTACCTTAACTTGGCCAAAGCCTTTGATACAATCCCCCATTCAGGCATCATCAAAATGCTAACACAACTTGGCATAAATCCCTATCTCATTAGGTGGGTGGCCAGCTGGCTCACTGATAGAACCTGCAAGATCAAAATAGATGTCACCACCTCCAACATCAGACCTGTCACTAGTGGTATCCCCCAGGGATCTGTCCTGGGACCCCTATTGTTTGGCGTCTACTTCTCAGAGGTCCACACAAAGACAAAAGGACTGTGGCTGACCAAGTTTGTCGATGACTAAGTTGGGTGCTGTCATTGACTCCCCAAATTATGTTAACATACTTCAAGAGTCTTTCACAGCAACAAATGACTGGTGCCAAAGTCATAGCCTTAAGTTAAATGCAAAAAAAATGTATTATCATACCATTCGGCAAAAACACAACCCCTACTGATTACCACATTAATGGCAACCCCCTAAGCACACAACCTGTGGTGAGAGACCTGGGTACACAAGTTAACAACAATCTCACAATTGACCATCGTGTAATGGCAGTGGTTAGAAAAGCCCTTTACTTGGTTTACCTCATAAGTAAAGGGATTACATCCAGAAAAAAGGAGGTTATTACTTCTCTGTCCTACTCCCTCATTAGGCCAATAATTGAGTACAACACCCCATTTGGTATGTACCTGTCCAAATACCTGCACCAACTGGAAAGGCCACAGAAATACCTCACAAAGAGAATCTATGGCCTCCAACACCTGTCCTATGTGGACAGGCTCAAATCGCTATCACTCTACTCAGTATCATACAGATTGCTCAGAGGTGATCTGTATCTCACCTACAAAGCAATCTCAGACCCTACTCTACTAGAGATGCTCCATATCTGTAAGTCTAACTCCTTGCGTAGTACCCGATCAAAAGGCTTAAATCTAATATGTGACATTAACAAAACCTGCTGGAGAGACATGTTTGTCTCCCAGAGGCTACCCCATCACTGGAATAGACTCCCCATACATGTCAAACAAAGTATGTTGCTGACCCTCTTCAAGCACAACCTTGATGAGTGGATGGGTAACCACAAATTTGTCCCAGGGGATCAACCTGTGTCCCTCATTGAGAGGGTGGCAGGTGCTGGTTGGCATTTCTTTTTTGGGGATAAACTCTTGGCTAGGCTTGTAAAGGCCCCAGAGCCATTAGCCTAGTCATTTTCTATGATCCTATTAACCTTAGTGTAGAAAATCTAACTCAGATAACATCACAGCATGATAGAATAGTGGATCCCCAAATTAAGGAGAAACCAGTGGAGTGGGAAACATGTGATCATTTGCCATATGAAGATACTTTGGAGCCTTTTCTAGGAAACCAGTACAAATGTTCAGTTGGAGTTGCACAGCAAGAGAAGGAGCAGGAAACTGTGGCAACTCTGACACAGTCAATGTTGTGGAGTGATAGGCCAGTGAGCTCCCACATGAAAGAGCAATGGATGATGCAGGATGAAACTGAAAAGAATATGGCACAAGAAGATGCTCCGGAACTTTCTACATAATGCCCGCAGGAAATGGAGAACAAAGACTGTGCTCTTGGTTTAGAAGAAAACGATCTATGAGAAGAGTTGCTTGATTTAATAGAAATGGACAGACATATTAAGAGCGATGAAAAGAATATACTACAGAAAGTCAATAAAACCCCAAAAGTTAGAAGTTTGATAAAGCAAATGAACACAGTAATTAGGACCCTCCATAGACATTCATGTGACATTACAGAAGTAAATAGGGTATATTACTGTGCAGCTAAATTAATAATAGATAAATATTAAATAAAAAGCAGAGCGAAGCAAAAAGCAAGTACTTCCACATATAATAATCCAAGAGTCTTTATTATGAAAAGTGACACAGATAAGCGCTTTCGCAAATAGCTTCATTAGATCTCTCATGATACCCAAGATAACATTCTTCTTATATACACAAATCAATTCAAGTAGACAATTAAGCTTAATTTAGAAGCTCTCATTTAAAGGTATATATCTCAAAATAAATCTATCTAAACTCTAAATCCAATATACTAATGCAAATAATAATATAAAATCAAGTAAAAATATGAATCTATACAAAAATATATAAAAAATATAATAGATATATAAAAAACATATGTATAAATAAATATAAGAATAGGTGGATTTAATATAGAAGGTTTCATAATACCAATCGGTATATAATCACTTAACATTTCTACGTTGTCTAAGTTTAGGTTTTATTGAGGCCCTTTCATTCAGGCCTCATCCTCTATCTGACTTCAGTAGGATAATCCACTCTGTTTCCTTACTCTCTGTATACGTTACAATATCACCTCCCCTAATATTAGGGGTTATGACCTGTAATACTCTGAACAGAAATGTATGTTCTTTATTATACAATGTTATATGCTTAGCTAATGCGTTATGATTAGAACCCTTTCTGATGTGATAAATGTGCTCTCTCATTCTATCTCTAAATGGACAATTCGTCTTCCCGACATAGAATGATGAACATAATTGACAAACAGCCAAGTATATAACATGAGGAGTCATACAATTCGCCTCCGCATTAATATTAAAACTCCTCAGTAAATCAGGATGCATAAATTCTGTACTACTATCAATAAAGGAGCAAAAATTACAATTGCCACAAGGTTTAGTGCATCCAATATTTCTATCATACTTATCAAGTTTCGGGTAACATAGTATTCTTTTTAATTTATGTTTATTCCTCAGAAGAAAACTTGGTATCTCTCCTACTATTTGTTTTATCTCATCATCTACCTGTAAGATATCCCAATATTTATTAAGAATAGATTTGATGTCATAGTGGTCTGTTGAAAAAAAGGTATACAGAGAGTAAGGAAACAGAGTGGATTATCCTACTGAAGTCAGATTGAGGACGAGGCCTGAATGAAAGGGCCTCAATAAAACCTAAACTTAGACAACGTAGAAATGTTAAGTGATTATATACTGATTGGTATTATGAAACCCTCTATATTAAATCCACCTATTCTTATATTTATTTATACATATGTTTTTTTATATATCTATTTATTATATTTTTTATATATTTTTGTATAGATTCATATTTTTACTTGATTTTATATTATTATTTGCATTAGTATATTGGATTTAGAGTTTAGATAGATTTATTTTGAGATATATACCATGAGAGCTTCTAAATTAAGCTTAATTGTCTACTTGAATTGATTTGTGTATATAAGAAGAATGTTATCTTGGGTATCATGAGAGATCTGATGAAGCTATTTGCGGAAGCGCTTATCTGTGTCACTTTTTATAATAAAGACTCTTGGATTATTATATGTGGAAGTGCTTGCTTTTTGCTTCGCTCCGCTTTTTATTTAATATTTATTCGTTTTACATTCAAAGGAAATGAGCATATACAAGGCTAGCAGCAATTATTTTTGAACTGTTTAATAATAGATAAAGTCTTATCACAAAAACACAAGGTAGTACTGGAAAGAAATGGGAGAAACCAAATGCCTTCATGGAAGTATTGAATATAGAAAACTATAAAGCAATTAAGACAAGAGGTGTCACTGTTACAAGAGTATAGAAGAGGGAACAGATAAACAAAAATACTCAGAAAGATAGACATGAAAAAAGCAATGCACAGTCTCAGAACAGATCAGGATCTATCATACACTATTGCAAATAATAAACTAAAAATATCAGCACAGGCAGAAAAACTTAGAAGAAATGCAGATAAATATTCAAGTAAAAGTACAAAATAAGCAACTTACTGATGGTCCAAAAAGTTTTATAAAGAATTGGGAAACAAGGCAAAAGGAATTGCAACACCACCAAAAAAAGAAGAAATAGCTACATTTTGGAGAAATATCTATTAAGATCCTGTGAAACATAACAAAGATGCAAAATGGACAGAAGAAGGAAAAGAAAGAATAAGAAGTTCAAATGTACAGGATATGAAATGGGATGAAGTAACATCCAGATAGATAAAAATAAAGTTAAGAAAAGTTACTAACTGGAAACCCCCAGGCCCAGATGCAGTACCTAACCTCTGGCTAAAAGTATTAGCATCGTTACATGAAGATGTAGCCCTGAGTAAGAACTATTTATATACGCACTCTGACCAGACACCAGCCTCATTAACAATAAGTAAAACAGTACTCCTACTTAAGAGCGCACCTGCAAGCTATCCTAAAAACTGTAGACAAATAACTTGCCTTCAAACGACGTATAAACTATATACTGGAATTTATGCTGACAGAGTTTATAGTCATTTAATAAAAAATTAAATCATGGCAACAGAACAAAAGAGTAATAAAAGAAAGTCATATGGAATAAAGGATAATTTTTTGTTAAATTAAGTCATAATAGAGAACTGTAAAAAAGGGGAAGAATCTAAGTATGGCATGGAAAGACTATAAAAAGCATTTGACAGTATCCCACATTCAATGATAAAACAATGCTTAAAATGTGTAAGATACACCCTGTACTGATCGATTACATTACAGCAACCATGAAACAGTGGCAAACCACTTTGCAGTTAAGCCATGATAAAGGACAAATTATTATTCCAGGGATAAAAATTCAAAGGGTGGTATTCCAGGATGACTATCTGTCACTGCTGCTATTTTGTCTTGCCCTTAAGGCATTAAGTTGTCTACTTAACAGATTAGGTCATGAGTACAGTTGAGCTCCCAGAAAACAACAAAATGTTAAGAATTCTCATCTTCTTTTTGTAGATGATTTAAAACTGTATAGTTCATCCACTGAGGAACTGAAAGCACAACTGCAAGTGGTCAAAACTTTTACAGATGGTATAAGAATGCCATTTGGTCTTCCTAAATGTGTAAAAGCAACATTTAAAACAGGAAAGCTGCAGCACTGAGAAAACATCAGTTTGAGACAGTCATCATCATCATCATCATCATCTTCTTTCGGCTGTTCCCGTTAGGGGTCGCCACAGCGGATCATCTGTTTCCATTTCTTCCTGTCCTCTGCATCATGCTCTTTCACACCAACCACATGCATGTCCTCTCTCACCACATCCATAAACCTTATCTTAGGCCTTCCTTTTTTCCTCTTACCTGGCAGCGCCAACTTTAGCATCCTTTTCCCAATATACCCAGCATCCCCCTCCTCAGCATATGTCCAAACCAACGCAATCTCGCCTCTCTTGCTTTGTCTCCAAACTGTCCAACTTGAGCTGACCCTCTAATATGCTGATTCCTAATAATGTCCATCCTAGTCACGCCCAGTGCAAATCTTAACATCTTTAACTCTGCCACATCCAGCTCTTACTTTCGTCAATGCCACCGTCTCCAACCCATATAACATAGCTGGTCTCACTACCCTCTTGTAGACCTTCCCTTTCACTCTTACTGGTACCCGTCTGTCACAAATCACTCCTGGCACTCTTCTCCACCCATTCCACCCTGCCTGTACTCTCTTCTTCACCTCTCTTCCACACTCACCAATACTATGTACTGTTGATCCCAAGTACTTAAACTCATCCAGCTTTACAAACTATACTCCCTGCATCCTCACCATTCCACTACCTTCCCTCACATTTACACACATATATTCTGTTTTAGCCCTGCTGACCTTCATTCCTCTCCTCTCTAAAGCATATCTCCATCTCTCCAGGGTCTCCTCAACCTGGTCCCTACTCTCACTACATATCACAATGTCATGTGCAGACATCATAGTCCACGGGGCCTCATGTCTGATCTCATCTGTCAACCTGTCCATCACCACTGCAAATAAGAAAGGGCTCAGAGTTGATCCTTGATGTAATCCCACCTCCACCTTAAACGTATCTGTCACTCCCACCACAGTCCTCACCAATGTCACACTATCCTCGTACATATCCTGTACCACTCTTACATACTTCTCTGACACTCCCGACTTCCTCATACAATACCACAACTCCTCTCTAGGCACCCTGTCATATGCTTTCTCTAAGTCCACAAAGACACAATGCAACTCCTTCTGACGTTCTCTGTATTTCTCCAACAACACTCTCAGAGCAAATATTGCATCTGTAGTGCTCTTTCCTGGCATGAAACCATACTGCTGATCACTAATTATCACCTCCCTTCTTAACCTAGCTTCCACTACTCTTTCCCATAACTTCGAGCTGTGACTGATCAATTTTATCCCTCTGTAGTTACTGCAGCTCTGCACATCACCCTTATTCTTAAAGATATGTACCAAAACACTTTTTCTCCACTCCTCAGGCATCCTCTGACTTTCCAAAATTTCATTAAACAATCTGGTTAAAAATTCCACTGCCATTTCACCTAAGCACCTCCATGCTTCCACTGGTATGTCATCTGGGCCAACAGCCTTTCCATTCATTATCCTCTTCATAGCTGTCCTTACTTCCTCCTTGCTAATCTGTTTCACTTCCTGATTCACTATCCCCACATCATCCAACCTTCTCTCTCTCTCATTCTCTTCATTCATCAGCCCTTCAAAGTACTCATTCCATCTACTCAACACACTCTCCTCACTTGTGAGTATGTTTCCCTCACTATCCTTTATCACCCTTACCTGCAGTACATCTTTCCCAGCTCTGTCCCTCTGTCTAGCCAATCGGTACAGGTCCTTTTCTCCCTCTTTAGTGTTCAATCTCTCATACAGCTCTCCATATGCCTTATCCTTAGCCTTCACCACCTCTCTCTTTGTCATGTGTCTCATCTCCTTATACTCATGTCTACTTTCTTCATCTCTTTGACAATCCCACTTCTTCTTCGCCAGCCTCTTCCTCTGTATACTCTCCTGTACTTCCTCATTCCACCACCAGGTTTCCCTGTCCTCCTTCCTCTGTCCAGATGTCACACCAAGCACCTTTCTAGCAGTCTCCCTTACTAGCTCTGCTGTAGTTACCCAAATATTCGGTAACTCTTCACTGCCTCCCAGTACCTGTCTTAACTCTTCCCTGAACTCCACCTCACAATCACCCTTTTTTAACTTCCACCATTTAATCCTTGGCACTGCTTTCATACTCCTCCTCTTCTTCTTGATCACCAACGTCATCCTACAGGCCACCATCCTATGCTCCCTAACAACACTTTCCCCTGTCACCACTTTACAGTCTCCAGTCTCCTTCAGACTGGCCCTCCTACATAGGATATAATCCACATGTGTGCATCTTCCTCCACTCTTGTACGTCACCCTATGCTCCTTCTTCTTCTTAAAATACGTATTCACCACAGCCATGTCCATCCTTTTCGCAAAATCCACAGTCATCTGACCTTCTGCATTCCTCTCCTTAACACCATACCTACCCATCACTTCCTCATCCCCTCTGTTCACTTCACCAACATGCCCATTAAGGTCCGCTCCAATCACTAGTCTCTCACCCTTGGGTACACTCACCACCACTTCATCCAACTCACTCCAAAATTTTTCTTTCTCATCTATCGCACACCCAACTTGTGGAGCATATGCACTAACAACATTCATCATTACACCATCAATTTCAAGCTTCATAAACATCACTCTATCAGACACTCTCTTCACCTCCAAAACACTCTTGGCATACTGTTCCTTTAGGATAACCCCTACCCCATTTCTCCTGTCATCCATACCATGATAGAACAACTCAGTTTGAGACAGTAATGTGATATAAAAGAAATTGAGCAAGAGCTAGTGTATAAATATTTGGGAATTGATAAAGGATCAGCAATAAAACATGAAGAAATGCAGATAAAACTTAGTAAGGAATATTTTAGAAGACTCTGAAAATAGAGTTGACATCTAAGAACGAAGTCCAAGCTATAAACTAATTTGCTCTTCCTGTCCTAAGTTACAGTTATGGAGCGACTGACTGGCTCCAAAAGGTGTTGGATAGGTTGGTCAGGAAAACAAGTAGGATGCTTCATGCTCATCAAATGATTTATAAAAATCAGTGCATACCAAGATTATATATTTATAGTTCTGAAGTAGGTATGGGCCTCCTTGAAACTGAATACACGTATAGATCTGCAATTGTGGAACTGCATATATATCTGCTGACCTCACAAGACCAAAATGTAGTGAAAGTTTTGAGACATGAGGAGAATAAGTCTAAGATAATTTTTCTGCTTAGTCTAGCAGAAGCATATCATCGTCAAGCAAGAATGGAAATCAAACCAGAAGTAGATAAAAATCAGGCAGCAACTGAATGTGCAAAAAAAAAAAAAAAAAAACAAACAGTATCAGGTGAAGGACCAGATGAGAAGGCAAAAAATGTGGAAAATGCATAAATATAGTTGCAAGTATAGAAAACTCTTGGAACAGCCTCATGTTGATCATGATCGAACACAGGAATGGTCGAGGAGAGGTGAATTTAAACCAAAAGATGAAAGGTTAATATTGATGGCCCAAGATAGTGGACTACGTACACATTGGTTTACAAAGTCCATTGAACATCTGGGAGAAACAGACAAATGTAGGTTTTGTGAAACAGAATTGGAAACAGTTGCATATCTTGTTGCTGGCTGTGGTATACTAATGGCAGAAGGACTGTATACTGAAAGGCATAATAATGTGGCAAGACTGTTGCATTGGGGATTGTGCAAACATTATAATATTGAAGTAGCTAAAAAACACTGGAAACATGAGCCACAAAGCATCATAGAACATGATGAAGTTATATCACATGAAGTAGGGACCAGTTCAAAAAATAGGAATGAGAAAACCAGATATAGCGGCCCATGAAAAGAAGGAAAAAGTAGCATTGATCATTGAAATTGCTACACCCAGTGACTACAGTGTCTTACATACATAGAGACACAAAGTCAGAAAACTCCAGGATTTGCAGGCAGAAACAATGGCAATGTGGAAGAAAGATTCCCAGGCAGTTCCAGTAGTAGTAGTAGGAGCAATGGGTCTTATAAAAAAATAATTTACAGTCATACTTAGATATTTTACTGATACAATGTAGCTCTGTACGAATTGCCCAAGGGGTCATTACTGGGCACATTGTGGGTGCTGCGATGACCAAATTTCAGTAAGCACAATAGCACATCAGGGTATAAAACATTTTTTGGTGAAGGCTGCAAGTAGTGACAAGTTTTGAGGTATATGTGTACTTGCAAACAAGCAGCTTTCAGTAAATAATGTCTTCCTCATCTTCAACAAACTTTAGTGTGCTCATCATGCGTGGGCATGAGCAGGTCAGTGACCATTATGGGGATAAAAAAAATACAGAACGGATGGAAAAAAACTGCATGAAATTAAGCATACAAAACTTTAATAACTCCACTTTTCATCACATAGACCATCAGAACTACAGCACTCACTTTCTCAATAATATTTATATACAAAACTTCCAATCACAATATTCTCTCAATTATAGTATAAAAAATACAAATATAAGAAAACATTTAAGAACTTGCAGCATATTTATTTCATAACCTTCAGCTTCTGTCTTTTAAAAAAACACTTGATATTTATAGTTTTGTTTAAACCAGGATGCTCATCGGGTCTGAGCATTATTTGCCATATAGTTTCTTTTTTACCAATATGTTTTTTATAGTCACCACCCCTTAAATCATGAACCTATTATAATACAAAACCCAAAATTTTTTTTTTTTTAGTTATCGCATACCCTACTGTGCTTATACAATGCATTATTATTGTCTTTATTATCGAGTATTTAAATATTATTGAAAAAGTGGGTGCTGTAATTTTGATGAAGTCTGTGTGATAACTGGAGTTATTAAAGTTTTGTACATTTAATTTCCTGGAGTTTTTTCTTTCAGTTCTGTGGTTTTTTTTTTTTTTTTTTGGTTTCCAAGTTTGACGTTTACCATACATCGTTTTTTTCCTTTTTGGTTTTTGGACCCCTATGGGGATGTGGAGGAAACTAGTTTACTTTTGTATCCAATGGAGGCATTAAGGAGCAAAACTGCTGTCATAGTTAAGCAACACACATCTGCTATACTCATACCAAGCCATTGTTCACACCTTAACACTTGACACTTTGTGTACTAGCTATCAAGATGCCCTAAGGCATGTACCATGTGCCAAAAAAGTGAACAGGTGTGACTGTGAAAGGTTTGCCATAGTTCTCTGGAAAGCAACCTGAGGAATAGCCATGGCTTCCAAAGGTACTAAGTTTGATAGGCTCTCTATTGTGCAGCAAGGAAAGAAGGATTGTTCTGTATTTGCTGCATAGTGACCACAAGGAGCAACTGACTAAAGGCTGTTATGAGGATCCCCAGTAAAAAGTGGATGCCTTGCGTAGGCAGTGTTGGATGCCACTGGCATAGCCCACCCTGGTGAGCAGCACTGGCACCAGTACAGCGACATGATGCCTATGTTGTTTGCTGCCTCCCCTCTCTCACTTTGTCTCTGTTTTTTTGTATTGTTTTTGTTTTATTTCTCTCCATTTCTGTTTGCATTTTCTACAGTATCTGCTATGGCTATCGAAATGACATGGCCCCAGGTTCCAGCCTCCAACCAGGTGTAGACATCCACTGCATCTACTAGACCTGGATCCCAGCCTGCCTCCCCACAGAGTACAGCAACGGAATAAGCAGAAGACCAACCCTGCTACCTCTGGTGGTCCTTACTGGATGGGAGTGCCCTTGTTCCTTCTGGTGGTACTGCCAGTGTAAGCAATATGTAACACACAGAGAATTGGTGAAGGTAGTGGGAAAGCTGATAGAGCAGCAGCTAGAAGGCCACATCAGCCATGTAGAAATGCTTTGCTTATGGCTATCAGAGTCACATCACTGCCTGTCCCTGCCATTACCATCTCAGGTGAAGACATTGAGGTGGGTGGTTAGGGTACTGTCAGACCCCTCCCATTCTAGTATTCCCATACTTTGTGTGTCACTGCCAGCCCCTGTTTTTTTGTCCAGTCCTCCCTTTGTCTGTGCATCTTTAATTCCAGTGTCCCCCTCCACCCCTCCGTATGTCAGTACCACCTCCCCTGACAGTCTTTGTCTGTGTTTTATGTTTGCATGCATGCTCCTGTTTGTGAACCTCATCCTCCTACCATACCTAAACTTTCTCTTATAGCCCCCCCACCACAAAAATGGGCACCTATATTAAACATACCCTTCTTCCCTCTCACCACTCCAATTCTTACCTTCCCTGTTTCTCTTTTGCATGTTCATCTGCTTGCTGACCCCTTTTTCCTACTGTACTCCACACTCATTTCCACCCCTTTTTTATTGTAAAAAAAAAGATTTAAAAAATTGCTGTGGGCCCTCTAATGTGAAATGTTTCTTTTCTCATATTGCTGTGAAGAAGCACATGTGCATGTGGTGAGGCACATGCATTCTCTTGGCCCATCTGTTTTCTTTGTCTCACTCTTATCCTCCTTCACAGCTGGTCTTGGGATTTTTCACTACTGTTTTGTTTTCTGTATAAGTAACAGTGGGTTGAGCTGACAATATTGACCCAGTTAATTGATAATTAACATCAGGCCATATTGCACTGCAAGCCTTACCTGTGGTATACAAACCTCAACTGCGCTAAGCATCTTTCTGAATCTTAGGACATATTTTCCCCGATAGAAGAATCCTTGGCATAAAGTTTATGATCAAGTGGCAGAGAAAAGTAGAATATGGTTTGAAGTTGTCATTGTGGTATATCAAATGAGCATGCTTATTTCATTATTAGGTACTTTTTAGGTTTGTTTGGCATTGATTTCTTCTTTTCTAATTTTATTTGATATTGAATTTCATTTTTACTACATTAAGAGAGTAACACAAATCTTCACAATGTTTGCATTATTTCTGTTAGTGTGATCTCAATTGTCTGAATGGGTAATATTTTTGAGTTAGGTTGCTTCTGGACATCAAACCTTTGGAATATTAAAGTTGTGTGCTACAGGAGGGCAGAACCCCCCCCCCCCAAACACACACACACACACACACACACTAGTTGGCTGTGCAGCTTGCTTCTTACAAAAATAGAAAAAGTGAGAGAGAGAGAGAGTTTTGCCTTTTTTTTACACCTGATGACTATGGATGTCAGCAGATTGAATATTGTCAAACTAGTAACTGTTCGATAGTTGCATATTCATGAAAAAAAAACACTAAAAGCATATCATCAGCATGATGAGAGCCCTAAAAAAATATTTTATTAGTTTTGCACATTGAATCCACTCTGCTGACAAAAACTAGATCCTTACACAGTCTGGACTATGGATTTATGTATTTAATTTGTACAAGGAGCAGCTTTAATGCCCTGCAGAAGGGACTAGTTTTCTTTTATTTGGGGAGGATCATCAGCAGAACCTGGCTAAGGGTGAATCTGCTGTATTCTTGCCTGTGAAACAGCATGTTGTCAAAATACTGATTTTCTATAAAACATTAACAAATTAGCTGTGAAACAGGCTTTCACCTCTTGTTAAGTGAAATCACTGTCTACAGGAAATAATGCTTCATCGCCTCCTTTGCCATATATCATTAAAGACTATAGCACTTTTCATGTCTGTTATTTTTCTGAACTCATAGGATTTACAATGTTTACTCTGAGTATTTTTAGAGCTAGGCAAGACAGTTGGTAGGGAGCAAGACCTTGGGTTTGTGGAGGGAAACAGGCAACATCTGTAGACTGTAGTACAGTGTCAGACTATGCTCAGTGAAGGCTCTTGGAAATGTTGTACACTTTTCCTGCCAAAACCTGACTTTTTTACTTCAAAGAATTAGGGTGATTATAAATGAATTTGTACCTCCCTTAGACAACCAAAACAGAGACAAACCTCACTTCACATAAAATACAGTTTTGTAAAGTCTTACCATAAGTAGATGTCCTTCTCTTCACTGTTGCGGTATTCCTTAAAGAAAAGATTTCCCACCCCGGGCAGCCCAGTGCTCAGTTAATAATGATAAGCTTGAAAAGGATCTTGTTTGTGCCACACAGAACATACATAAAAGGGACGTATGGATGAAACTACTCAGAACTAAATTGCGCCATATGAGAACAATCATCATAGCTCAATGGAGTCCATGCACATCTAGATGGAAAAAATGCAGAACAATCAAGAGGGGGGGGGTTGAGGGAGGGAGCAAATACTGCAACAGTAAAGACAAGGACATATCGTGTTATGGTAAGATTTTACACAACTGTACTAGGTCCTTCTATATCACTGCTGTAGTATTCTAAACAGAAGGCAGTGTGAAAAAAGCTCAAGAAACAGAATGGGAGGTGGAAGGCTGAGAACAACAAACCCATATAAAATGGTTTCAGTAAAACCTGCTCTGGCCCTAGAAGCCATATCCAACTTATAATGCTTAGTAAAGGTATGCACTGAAGACCAAGTAGCAGCTTCAAGGATAGCATTGGTGTCTAACCCCTTGAAGAAGGCACCAAAAGAGGTAACAGTCCTAGTAGAATGAGCTTTAACAGAAGCAGACAGAGCTTTGCCATGTAAAGTTACAAAAATAAATGGCCTTAGATTAGATAGAAATGGTTTGCTTAGAAACATCCAAACCCAAAGACCTGGGATGAAAGGAAACAACAAGCTGATCAGACTTACGAATAGTCCTAGTTTTATCCAAATAGTACATGAGCTGTCTGTGCAAATCCAAAGTATGCAAAGCCCTCTCAGTCACAGACTGAGGAGAAGGGAAAAAGGAAGGGAATTGTACCGAATGATTCAAGACAACTCATTTACCACCTTGGGCATAAAAGAAGAATTAGTATGGACACCATGTCCCTGTGAAAAAAACAAAAAAGGAGGAATGGCCATAAGAAACCCTCCAAGCAGAAGTAAGAGACAGCAACAAAATAGTCTTCCAGGCAGAATGTTTCAAAGAACAGAATATGCAGGCTCAAAAAGAGCCTGAGTCAATTTTTCCAAAACAAAATAAAGGTCCCAAGGAGGAGGAATAGTTTTTTGCAGGCCTCATATGCAGGACACCTTTAAGAAATCGTTTGACCTCAAAATGAGAAGTCAAAGGAGGAGTCAAGGGCAGACAATCAGAAATGGCTGACAAATGGGCCTTCACAGAAGAATAGACCAAGCCAGACTGGAGCAATTCACCCAAATAAGAGGGGACCAGACGGACCCCAAATGAAAAAAAGGTTCTGGTTATGAGCATGGAACCAGTCCAACAATCTTTTCCATTTGGACATATTTCAGTATAGCAACAAAATGTTCAAACTAACTGACAACAATGGCATTTGAACAGGTGGCAAAAAAGTGCAGGGTAGATGCATCTGTATGTCCTTTTTATGCCCTACGTTCTGTGTGGAGAGCATAAATGTGATGTACAGTGCAAACAAGATCCTTTTAAAACTTTTCATTACTGGCCAAGCGACGGGCTGCCTGGGGCAGGACTTCCCTTCTTTAAGGAATACTGCAACAGTGATATAGAATGACATCTACACAACCACTGAACAGGTAACTCAGACAAAACTAAGAAATTATCACTGATCAGAAATCTATAATTTGGCCAACAAATCAATTACATTGTTAATGGGACATATCAAAAGCTAGGACTACTTACTATACAAGGTCAAACTGTAACTTACAGTCCATGCCTGTTTTGCTGGCATCTGATGTTCAACATATTGATCACTGCTGCAGTGACCTTAGCTATATGGGTTATATCCTGCTAAAGATATAACAGCCAGCCAGGTTCTAAAGCTTCATGGCACCTTCCATTTGCACAATCCATCAGTCAGCTGAACAAGTTTGGGCACCAAGCCCTTCAGAGCTTTCCTGACACTGGAGTACACTATTCTATGGCTTTTATGTCCGTTTGCTGGGCAGATAAGTTCCCTTTGAAAAAAGAAAACTTCCATTTTAAAAATGGCTTAATAACACTTTTCTGTTCAGGAAAGTTATTTTAAAGCTAAGAGTTTGTGCTTTAATGGATTATCATGAGACTGTATTGAATGAAGAAAGAAAGAAAGAAAGAAAGAAAGAAAGAAAGAAAGAAAGAAAGAAAGAAAGAAAGAAAGAAAGAAAGAAATAAGGATAACAATGAAATGCTACTTACAACTTCTATTGATAACATGGATATCAGAAGCATTATTCAAAATAACTGGAAAATATTTATGGGTTCCCACAAACTATTAATAAAATAAGAGAAGTCCCCTTTTTGTTAAGAAAAGAGCAGTTAATTTTAAAGATTTGTTCCAAAGGGGTTTAAATCATTTGGGTGGTAAAAACAATAGGGTTATTAAAGAAAGTACTGAAATGGAAGTATTGACTCTGTTCTTCAGTTAGTGCTGGCTTGAATTTTATTATCTGTTAGTAATTGCAGGTGTGGGGGTAGCCACATCCTTTGATTTCCTGTCCTTGCCTATTTAAGTGGTACAGTTTGAAATATTTTCTGCTTAAAAACCTCAGCTTTGGCTGGCTAAGATCTAGCTGTATTCAACTGAACATATAAGAGAATTTAAGTACCTTTATCTGCACTTTTTTCAAATAATACAGTATTTAAATTGATTTAACTGTGTTGCATGATTATTAACTGAACGGGAAGTTTTGACTCTGTTCTTCAGTTAGTTTTCTCACCCACCCTACCTGTTTCTGTTTTGGTGTTAATCTTAGTGGCTTTGAAACTGCCCGCCCCTCTTGTAAGTTTGTATTTGGGTACTCCTCCTGGGCCTATCTCCTTTGCTCACTCAACTGAGTGCAGTGAGATCATATTCTGAATTCAGGCACTCCTACTGTGTACAAAGAGAGCATCTGGGAAAGAGAACAAAAAAAAAATGTTAAGCTTGTTTCCTGTCTTTCCTATTAAGTTGTCTAGACTGTTTGTAGGCTTCTGAGCCCCCAAGCCCTTCTGTGTTGGAGGGAAGCCTTCTACCTTAGTTTTGTTTCTTATAACTAGCCAGTTTTCTAGTTTCAGCACACAGATCTGGTCAGAACTCATTGTAAGCACTACATAAGCTGCAAATTACTACAGCACTCAACATTCCTCACTTGTCTAGTGGAAAGCAGTTTTTAGTACTTAATAAATAAGCACTTAACAAGGCATGTCTAAGGGTCAGCTCCCAGTGATTTCTCCTGTCTACCTGATGAATCTGGGCATCTTAGGGCAATGCAGCAATTGCCTCATGTACACAGACAACCCTCTCCTCCTACCACCCAACACTACAACCTGTGAGAGATGCACTTATATAGCCAAACTGGAAGCAAAGCTCTCTTCACCCAAGACTGGACTAGACAGTCAAGAGGAGAAGGTAAACACTTGCACCACACCACATTCATTACATAGTCCCTCAAAATCTACACCACCAAAACACACACACATAGAAACACAAAACTCACACCTACATACGTGGAGGCTCTCAATAAAAACCTGCCCAAGCATCAGGGGCATCCAAAGCATAAATGCAAGCAAACTCCACCCCCAACACAACCCAAATGACACACAGCCCACAAACTCAGTGTGCCACTCAACCACAGCCCATAAGGCATAACAACGTACCCAACACTCTAGTCATAGGTGACTCTATAGTCAGGCACACTGATGTTCCACTCACTAGACTAAACAAGGAGAAAGTTACTGTCAGCTGCCTGTCAGGTGCCAGGATCCGCCACATAATGCATGCACTCAGGTCACTCCACAATAAGTACAAATATGACACTGTAATTGTCCATGTTGGTGTGAATGACCTGAGACGTACCTCCCTGGACTACATGAAAAGAGACATGGAGGAGCTCTCCAATCTTGTATCCCAGGCAGGTATGACCCTAACCCTGAGTAGCATCCTGCCATCACCCAGAATGATACCACAGTACAAGGACAAAATGATTGACTTCAACAATTGGCTAAGCTTCTGGTGTCATTCTAAGTGGATCCAGTATTTGTCTGCTTGGGATGACATGATCAACAGTCTACGATGCTTTGCCAGAGATGGCCTGCACCTGTCGCCCTTAGGATTCCGGATACTGGCTAAGGCTCTTGCCACCCCTATAGTGCCTTTTTTAGGCAAGGTTCAAATGACAAATTCACCACCATAACAGGTACAAGCAAGCAAAATCTGAGGGTAATGCTACTCAATGCTAGAAGTCTAAACCTCAAAATGCACTCACTCGAGGCACTCCTTAAAATGGAGAACATTGACATCTGTGCAGTGACAGAGACCTGGTTCAAAGCACCAGAGAGCACCCCTGCATTACCAGGCTTCAATTCATACCACACCTTTCAGGCACCTAACCCAGAAAGAAGCACTAAAGGCGGAGGCGTGTCCATATTCATTAAGGACATCCACACTTCCAGGCTAGTTGCACAGCATAACTCATCCGAGATTATCCAAGTGCAACTAACTCTGGGCAAGACCGCAATCCAAATTGTAGCTTGCTACAGACCCCCCACCATGCCCCAGGATTCACACTCCTCATTTCTTGATACACTGGAAAGTATTAGGGTACAACCCAACACCCTAATAATGGGCGATTTCAACTACCCCACCATTAACTGGGAAGACTACTCATGTACCAACTCTTTTGCTCAACAATTTGTAGAATTCATAAATTCCAATGCCTTGGATCAACTTATTCACACCCCCACCAGGGGCAGCAATATCCTAGACCTGGTCATTACCAACATGGGAAACCAGTGTTCCACACCAGAGGTCAATTCCTCGTTGGTCAGTTCCGAACACAAGCTAATCAGCCTAGACATCCACATCCCACCCCCACCCCCAATTAGGGAAACCATCGTAAAAAACTTCTCCAAAGTCAACTTCACACTTCTTAAAACAGAAGTGGCAAACTTCATGACACCCATGCAGATGGACAATAGAGATATGACTGCTGAATCCTACACAAATGCACTTTATAAGCACTTACACGAGTGCATGGATCATGCTATCTCTAATAGAACCAAGATGTTATCCTCCAAAAAAAGGAAGCCATTCTGGTGGTCCTCTGCCATAAACAAACTCTACAACAGAAGAAAGAAACTGTTGCAAAAAAGAGGAAAATCCCATGACTGGAGGAACTCCCTGGTCAACCTCAGTAAGAAGCTGAGATCCCTCATAAAATCCTCCAAAGCTAGTTACGAAAACAAAATTGCCACTGACTCTAAAGACAACCACAAAGCATTCTATAGCTATGTCAAGAATCTAAATGGGAACACTCAGATCTGCTCTGAGTTACAGCACAATGGCACTAAATATACAGAACCAACTGATATTGCCAACATCCTAGCAGATAGGTTCAGTGTTAACTTTACCCCCCTCTCACCCCCTAGAGGGCCCATCTCTATACCGGAAGAATGCAAAGTTCCTATAATCACGGCTGCACAGGTAAAAAACACACTCTCCAAAGCCAAGAACACAGCATCCATGGGACCTGACAATATCCCAAGCTGCATTCTACACGAACTACAGAATGAACTGGCACCCTACCTAAGTACCATATTCAATCATAGCTTCACCTCAGGCTTTGTACCCACTGAATGGCTCACCGCGACGGTTATCCCACTCCACAAAGGGGGAGCCATGACAGACCCCGGGAGCTACCGCCCCATTAGCCTGATGAGCCTGGTCTGCAAGGCCATGGAATGTATCATCGTGGAACTCATAAACAAAGACATTGGTAATCTCCAAACTCTGGACCCTACATGTCTCCTAAACCTGATTGACTTCTTTGAAGCAGTCACCAAAGCCATAGATGAGGGTAAAATGGTTCACACAGCTTATCTAGATCTCGCCAAGGTTTTCGACACCACCTCCCACTCTGGAATTATAGATAAGCTCACTAAACTAGGTATAAATACCTATGTCACAAGATGGGTTGCCAACTGGCTCAAGGACAGAACCCACACTGTGAAAGTAGCGGATTCCAAATCCGACATCAGACCAGTGACAAGTGGAGTACCACAGGGTTCAGTCCTGGGTCCTCTCCTGTTTGGTATCTACTTCTCTGAGGTGCAGGCCAACACGGAAGGTCTTTGGCTAACAAAGTTTGCAAATGACTGCAAACTAGGAGCCATAACTGAAACTTCTAATGATGTGGACAAACTACAAAAGGGCCTCACTGAGACAGATACCTGGTGTCAAAGCCATGGCCTGAAGCTCAATGCCAAAAAGTGTATTGCCATCCCCTTTGGTAAAAAACTCTGTACCCATGAACCACCACATAGCTGGTAGTCTACTTAATGCCAAAAATGTGATAAGAGACCTTGGGACACAGGTGGACAGTAGTCTCTCCTTTGATAATCACATCGCCACAGTGGTCAGGAAATCCTTCTACGTGGCTCATCTCATCACAAAAGGATTCTCATCCAGAAAAAAAGAGGTCATTGTTCCCCTCTACTCATCACTCATTAGACCCATTATACAGTACAATGCCCCTTTTGGTATGTACCTCACAAGACATGTACAACAACTGGAAAGACCACAGAAATACCTCACAAAGAGGATTACTGGCCTCAAACAGATGCCCTATGCAGACCGTCTCAAAAAACTACAGCTTTACTCCATCGCATATCGCCTACTCTGGGGCGATCTCTCATCACAAAAGGATTCTCATCCAGAAAAAAAGAGGTCATTGTTCCCCTCTACTCATCACTCATTAGACCCATTATACAGTACAATGCCCCTTTTGGTATGTACCTCACAAGACATGTACAACAACTGGAAAGACCACAGAAATACCTCATAAAGAGGATTACTGGCCTCAAACAGATGCCCTATGCAGACCGTCTCAAAAAACTACAGCTTTACTCCATCGCATATCGCCTACTCTGGGGCGATCTCTGCCTAACATACAAAGCTATGTAAAACTCAGAGCTGTTGGACATGCTCCACTTAAAGAAATCCCAATCCCTCCGAGCTACACGCTCTAGGGACCTAAACCTTGTCACCACAATAAACAGAACATGCTGGAGGGATAGATTTCTGTCCCAGAGACTTCCCATACTCTGGAACAGACTACCTATCTATGTCAAACAGAGCTCCTCATTAGCACTCTTCAAGAAAAATCTTGATGATTGGATGGGAAATCGGAAATTCACCCCGGGGATCACTTCTGTGGCTCTGCTCGACAGGGGCACAGGAAAATAGTTTTCTTGGGTGGCGAAAGCCAGGGTACATTTTTGGCTGGGCTTGTATGGGCTCTAGGGCCAATAGACTAGTACCTACCTATGAACCTATGAATGTTGAAATTATTTAACTGCAGTTATTGTAAGCACATTAAGATGCAAAGGAGATGTCATTCAATGGCATAAAAATCAAAGTACCAAGCACCTTTAATTGTAAATCAAGGTTTGTGGCATATGTTGCCTGCTGTAGAAAATGCAGTGCAGTCTATATAGGTAAAATTGCAAGGGAATTATACAAAAGAATATGTAAACATATGCACGTGGTTGAAACTGGAGATATAAAAATGTTCTTTTTATACATTCTGAAATATGTATTAGTGACAAAGATTTTTTATTTACAGTGTTGGGTGAAGTTAAACATTTTTACAGATCTGATGCAGATTAAGACTTGGAAATGAAGGAATATTCTTGGTAGCTTAGATTAAATGCTCTGATACACAGGAATATAATATAAAGAAAATGTAGCTTTCCTAAAGAAAAGGAAACTTAAGCATTGATCATGTGATATGTTACATGCATTTCAATGCATATATAGTGGTTTAATTTCAAACAGTTGTCACTGATGACATGTTGTTTATTCATTTTTTTATTTTATTTAAAGTTATTTTTATTTATTTTGTTTTATTTTTGTCCATTTGTAATGAGAGTGCATTGCACTCTTAAACAAGAAGGCTCTTTATTCCTATCAGTTTAAAAGTTGTTCATAGTATTTGAAAACATTTTTTTTCTGTAGAGAATTGTGATTAATTTACTTTTTGAGGATGGTAAAGTGCTTTTGTAAATTTTTACTGGCTTTTGTTGCTTGTTTTCCCCTGGAAGGAGGCATCATTTTTGACTTGACCATGAAACAAACTGTTGGTCCCATAATCGGTTCTAATTCCAGCCACAAAAAGTAAAAGTAATGCAAACAGCCTTTGCTGCCACAGCAGGCCAACAATTTGCATCAGCCACAGGTTGATGACTGTTGTGAGCATTAGTTGTACTGCAGACCACTGATCTTTTACCCCAGATCCCGCTGGTATAGCGCCTACAGCCGCTATGGATAGGGGTTAGCCATGTCCTCTGCGGCTGGTGGTGTCCCCTCAGTGGGCAAGGGAACCACATTTTTTGGTCCTGAGAGAGGGAATAGGGAAGGCTTCCCTGTTTTGCCAGAAGGTGGTGATTGGCCTCAGTGGTGCAGTGATTAATGTTGTCACCTCACAGCAAGAAGTTCTCTGGTTCGATTCTCAGCTGGAGAGCCTTCTGTGCAGAATCTGCATGGCCTCCCTGTGGTTGAATGAGTTTTAAAGACATGCAGTAGGTGCATGTATGTGTGCGTGTGTGCCTTCTGTAATGGTTGGGTGCCAGGCTGGCAACTCAACACTGTAAAAACTCCACTGCCAATCAATCTGTGGACCGTGATCTACTTTGATGACCCCTAATGGGTTGTGACCATCCCTGGGAAAGCTACTGTTGCTGTTAATAAGACTGTTGATCCCATATTCCTGTCAAAAAGAAACTAGAAAACTAAACATGTCTAATCCTCCTCAAATTTCCTTAGACAGGAATAGTATACTGGGTATGATTCGGGATTTAATTCAGACTATCCTTCTTAAAAAGTAGTTTCTGGCAAAAAAAGAGGGATGCCACTTTTCTTGAAGAGATTCAAAATTCTGAATCTGGCTAGGAAGATGAAGGAACAGATGCAGGGATTTTCTCCTTATATTTCTGATTTAGTCTCAGAGGAGAGGTCAGTTTCTGATTTTCCCCATGGAGAGTTGTCTTTCCTTTCTCTAAGACTATTTCCAGACAGTGCCAGTGTTTTCAGTAGGAAAACGGTGAGGTTTTCTAGTCCCTTAGAAAATGCTATGAGCTGTTACAGAATGAATTTCCCAAACCTTTACCCATTCCTCAGGTTTTGTTAGTTTTGGAGGATGTGTGTGTCACTGCTGATTGTCAGCCAGCTGACCATGAAAGGCAGATAGGGTATATAAAGTTCCTCAGTCCTATTAGTTTCTCTATACTCTTCCCAGACCTGTCCCAGCAGCTACAGCTTTAGTTAATCCTACTGCTGCCACTCATTTAGTTAATTCCAGTTCTACTGTTTTTGATAAGGATGGAAAGATCATTGATAAGTATGGGGAAGCGGTGTTTGCTTGCAAGTTTAATTTTCAGAATTTTGAATTGTCAAGCTCATATGTTAAAGTTTGTTTTGTCTAATTGTGTAAGTATGAGGAATGTTTTGTCTGCAGTTTCTTCTTGTGAGGAAAATCTGCTTTAAATAATTAATTTTTTTCTATTGTACAAGTCATTACTCATTGTTTGCAGTGTGTGGATGACTCAGTTTATACTTCTTCAAGGGCCATGGCCTTTGGTACTGTTTTGAGAAGGTTTGCCTGGCTGCATTCTCAGAAAGAACCCCCCAGATGATGCTAAAATGAGATTTTAAATTCTCCTTTAGATATAGATTTAGTTTTTTGCCCCTCTGCTGCAGAGTTGATCAAAAAGTATAATGAAAGCAGTAAGCTGATACAGCCCTACTTTTCCAAATTTTCTATGGGATTCTCTAACCCCTCATGCAATTTTAGCAAAAATAAATAAATAAACAGTCTCAACAAAATGTAGGTAAACAGATGTTGAAGAAGAAATGGTAAGGGCATTCCAAAAAGAATTCTGTAACCCCCCAAACCAAGGACAGTTCAACACTTCAGAATGACTATTTAAGTGCCCTTGCCCCCCACCCCCACTCCCACAATTGCAGTCCAATTTCTCTTCTGAATCTCCACTTTTCTCCTTAGCAACATATAGTTTCAGACAAATGGATTCTGAGATCATTCCTCAAGGTTACAGATAGCAATGGGAGGAAACTCTTCCGTTCCGGGGGTGGGGGTAGAAATCCCTCATCCACCAGACCAGACTCTTTGATTTCCACCTGTCCTTCAGCACATGCTGTCCCAGAGAGTAATCAGTTCCTCCTTCCCAGGTGGGGAAGATTTTAATTTTTAGTGCCAAAGAAAGCAAATGCTTGGAGACCAGTTCTGGATCTATCTTTCTTAAACTTGTTTGCGATAGTGCCCAAGTTCAAAAGGGTCTATATTATAAGCACGAAAGACCTTTTCAGTGAATACGAAAACAACAACACATATTGCATGAACCGCGAAAACACAGAATGCCCTAAACCACAAAATTCAAAATCTCGAATCGTCATAGTTGGCCCTTCTGCGGTATAGCTCCTTAAGGTAAGTGTGCGATAGTTACGGACCTTAGGGTTAGGGTGCGGTTTAAGGTAAGTGCTTAGACAGTAATGTATGCAAGGTTTAGTGTAGGGTTAGAAGCAGGGTTTTGTTTAGTGTGTGTATGTGGTTTACTTATTTTGTTTGGGTAGGTAGTATATAGCGGGCAGTGCGGTTGGCCAACTATGATGATTCGAGAATTTTTGAATTTCGCAGTTTAGGGCGTTCTGTGTTTTCGCAGTTTGCGCAATATGTGTCGTTGTTTTTGTATTCACTGAAAAGGTCTTTCATGCTTATAATATAGGCCCAGTTAAAAATTATGTTACTTCACGACCTGTTACCTCTTCTTCCTCATTCAAGTTTCCTGCTAACACTATATTTAAAAGATGCTTATTATCACATCCCTCTTCATCCAGACTGCAGGCATTTCATAAGGTTTTGCATGTCTGAACCACATTACCAGTTCTCTGTGTTACACTTTGGACTATCCACTGCACCAAGAGTGTGCACAAAGTATCTGTCTCTGGTTATAGCTCATGCCAGGTTACAGGGTATCCACATTGTTTTCATATTTAGAGGACTTGCTTATCTTTGCAGTGTCTCCTTCAAAGTGTGAGGAATCTCTCACTTGGTTGAGAGATCATCTACATGAACTGAGATTCCAAGAGAACACTCAAAAAGTCTTTTTTGATTCCTTCACATGGGATTGTGTTGTCGGGGCATCAGCTAGACACCTCAGTTCAAAGAGCTTTTCTTCCACAGGAAAAAGTAGATCTGTATCTAGATTTACTTCTAAGATTTTCCACTCAGACTTTGTTTCACTGTGACGGAATATGTCAGGATTTTGGGTTTCATGGCATCTATGATTCTCATGATATCCATGGCAAGACTCCACATGAGAAAGATATGATGATATCTGAGGTCTCTTTAATACCAGCGCCAACATCTTTTGTCATTTCAAATCCCAGTGCTGGGATTTGTCAGAAGAGAAATCACTTGTTGAAGACAGCAAATATCATTAAATCTAGGTCTCACCTTTTCCCTCCTTATTCTAAAGTAATCGGTCACCACTGATGCCTCTGACTTTGCTTGGGGAGCAGTTTCAAGTTTAAAGTGCATGAGACACTAAGGGCAGATGCAAGCACATAAATATAAAAGAGATGCTTGCCCTGATCAAGGCACTCAACTGCCTGAATTATCTTTGTTCCCTGGGACCTCTTCAAGTTGTTACAGACAATACCAATCATGATGTGGCACATCAACAAGCAAGGGAGAACCAGGCTATACCCCCTTTTCAGGCTAGCCATGTTAGCTTGGGATATAGCATCACAGTACAATCTCATTCTACAGGCATCCTGCATTCTGTCAGAGAAAAATATTTTGGCTGACAAACAGAGCAGGACAAGGACAGATCATCACAAATGGAAACTAGATCAAGGAGTCTTCCAAGATTTGATCCATCGGTTGTGAATTCCTCATGCAGACCTATTTCCCTCCTCTCTGAACAATCAACTGACAAGATTGTGCTCCAGAATTCCTTACAAGAAAGCCTGGAAGACAGATGCCTCTTTTTTTCATTGTACAGGAATGTTCCTGTATGCTTATCCACCCTTTCCACTGATATCTAAGGTACTTCTGAAGATTCAGAAAGAATCCCCCAAGATCATTCTGTTGACTCCATTCTGGTCCAGGAACAGTGGTTCTCCCTTCTTTTGGAAATGGCCAGTAATCCAAAAGCTACCTCACAGACTAGATATACTCAAACAAAATCAGGAGAGTCATAATTCCCTTTAGGCACTTGTTTACTGCAGATGTGCATCAGGTACTAATGGAGACAAGAAAGCCTGCTACTAAAAAAATTTATATTAGCAAATGGAAAAGGTTTTCTAATTAGTGCCAAAAACATAACCAGCAGCCATTTAGGGCTAGTTAATCTCTGTTTTTACAATATTTGTTTGAATGGTTATCCTATGGTCTTTCTTACTCCTTCATCTATGTTAATTTATTAGGCATTTCAGCATGTCTGCCATGCATTCTCCTCTTTCAATGCATTCTCATGTCAAAATGTTTTTGAAAGGGGCTTTGCATAAATGGCTTCTAAGAAAACTGGTGGTACCTCCTTGGGATATTAATTTTGTGTTAGAGAAGCTAAAACTTGTTCCATATGAACCAGATAACTTGGCTGATTTGTGGTTCTTAACATGGAAAACACTTTTACTGATATCTGACCTTTGCCAATCAAACTACCATTTCTTTGGCTTACTTTATATAGAGTGACACAATCCTTTTTAAATTGTACCACATCGCAAGGAAAAAGCAAATACAAATATGGTGGTTCACTAGAATGGGGGTGGTAAGAAATGGCACTATAAATTAAGGCTAACATAAGCCCATGGAGAAACTAGAGCAGTATGACTTTCAATTTAACAGCTTTTAACAGGCAAACAGAAGAAGAATTATGGACCACAACAGAGTGTTGAGAAGTACATTGTACATTACATGCACACACACTTACACACGATACACATACATACACACACACACACACACACACACGTGTATATATATATATATATATATATATATATATATATATATTTGGGGGGGGGGGGTTGTCTTGGGTATCAGGCTTAAGACCACACAAATAGACCAAAATCCACTAAGTGCTTTCAGTGTGGTAATTATAGTCATATGTTACGAAATCTGAGCATTTATTAGTGCCTCTTTCACTGATCTATATTTCGTTTTCACTTATATTATCACAGGGCAGTTATACATGAACTATAACAAGATTAGCTAAAAACAGAACACTGTCTGCCCAGAGTATCCGGAGAAAAATGAATGACTCACCCATCCAATTTTGTTATGTTACATCTTCGGTCTCTGACTCATTGTCCATTTCCAAACGTTCGGTGCAGTTTGATAACTGAGTCTACTGTGTGAATTTGAACAAGTCATTAAAATATAAAATCTTCCCTTGGAACATCATGAAGTAAGATGTAAAGATCATGACGGGTTGTGTTTTCCTGTATTACACTGCAGAAAGTACTTAATTGTCTGTTTCATGTAGACTCTAACATCTGGAAAGATATATGCTATTATTAAGCACAATTTATTAATGCATTATGCTAAATCGGAAAAGCCAACAGAAAAATAATAATAAAAAAATATTCAGTGTTCATAAGTCTGTAACTTTGGATCATCAGGTCTACATCTACTGTATTCCATCAAGTGAGACATTTCTGTAAAGTGGTATGCATCTTCATTGTCCATTCAGCCACACACACACACACACACACACACACACACACATATATGTACATGCACAAGCACAATATATATATATATATATATATATATATATATATATATATATATATATATATATATATACATATATACACACAGAGAGAGAGAGAGAGAGAAAGTACATGGCAACTATTCACACCAAAGCTCAATGATCCAAGCCCGTAGCATCTAAAATAATGCTAATAACCAAAAAGAGGTGAAATAGAAGCTTCAACACCACAGCAGTATACACTGCTGTGATGTTGAAGCTTCCTTTTTGTTTTTTGTTTTTTTTGTAAATAGTAGTATAGTGAAAGTCATAATATTAAAAGCAAATTTTTTCAGTCAAATGTGTTTTCAGTCAATTGTGATTGAGCTATAAGTATAAAAACTTTTAAGTAGCACATAATAATATTCTCATCCTCATTACACTAAAAATAGACTCGGTGTGAGTTCCTGTAGAATTAAACATTTTATTTTTCCCTATAAAACTTCTATGCAATTGCTAGAATTTTATTTGGAAGCTGTGAACTCATTTTATTTTGCAGTTGCAGATCTTGTCTACTTCCTGAATGGTCACCATGCCTGATCTTTGTACAGATAAAGAGGAGACATCATCATTTATAAATACATGAAATACCTTAATAGTGCCCCATCACCAGTCTCCCACTTTTGTACATCTCAGAAAGACTACAAACATGTAGTTACCCCCTTTCTCTTCCCTCCTGTTTTTGTGCACAGTCAAACTCCCATAGAATCCTGTATGAAGTTGTCTGTCTCTCTCTGTATTATAAATAGATAGATAGATAGACAGATAGACAACTTCATACCAGATTTTCTGATTTTCATAATAGAATAAATACAGTGTAATGCGGGACCCCAAAAGCTCCACTGTATTTATTCTATTATGAAAGAATAAATACAGTGTAATACAGGACCCCAAAAGCTCCACTTACTCCCACTGTTGTAATAACCAAATGGTATCCATTGATTTGGAACAAGTAGGCTCATCATGGCTGAGCTTGCTGAGCCTGATTTTTCAATTCTAAAACCCCAGCATCGTCTGGCAGTTGGCACAGAGGGTTAAGGCTGAGAGCTGTACTTCCTTTGGTACATAGACTGATTCCTTCTACCCTCATTTATCATTGCATGACCTGCTGCAAGCCACTTAACCAGACAGTGCTTGGGCACAACTGAGAATTTTGGGATAGCGTTCTCTATGGTTCCCTGCACTGCAAGCCCAGTACCAGCCCATGAAAAGAATTCCCCTTTTTTGTGAGATGCAACAAGTCTGAGTTAGAAAAATGGCATGTAGTACAGGGAGTCTCTCTCTCTCTCTCTCTCTCTCTCTCTCTCTCTGTCTGTCTGTCTCTCTCTCTCTCTCTCTCTCTACATCAGGGATATCAGGGGACTTTGTCTCCCAAAGGAAAACAATCCCTGTTTTTTTAAAGTCAATTACTTAATTAAGTCAAAGTGCTGTTTTTAACAGGCTACTCAACAAATGCACTTGACAAGTATTGTAGCAACTGGTACTGTAATCATCTGAACTGATGTAACATTTGTCTTACACATGTGTTAGAAAGTATGTTTATCATATACCATTATGTCTCTGTCCAATGAATATTCCTAGAATCCCATATGAGTTATAACCCTCTCTCAGCTCTCTCTCTCTCTCTCTCTCTGTCTCTCTCTCTCTATACACACACACACACACACACACACACACACACACACACACACACACACAGAAAGATAGATAGATAGATAGATAGATAGATAGATAGATAGATAGATAGATAGATAGATAGATAGATAGATAGATAGATAGATCAATATATATGTTGATGTACATAAAGACAAGGCCAATGACAACATTTTAAAGTCAGTTTTTTAGTTTTTTTGAAGTACTTGAAATCATCCATCTTGTCTTTCCCTGTCCTTCAGAATTTTAACAGCAACTGCTTTTACTGTATGTTACCATGGCTCTTGCTGCATTCTTTTTATATGATTTAAGTTTTCATTTTCTGGACTGCTCTTTTCTGTGTATATCCTTATGGTATACAATCTATAAAAACTAAAGCTCAGTAAATATATCCCAATATAACCCTAGTGCACCCTCCTGCTGCATCTAATAAGAATATCCACACATCCCATTCCATTGCAGTTTCTTTTAGTACCTTCTCTGTTGTTCATCATCCCCATTAAGTACTTCTACCAAGACAAATTATTTGCCTTTCTTTATATATTGACTATAAGGCATCATACTTTTGTTTAACTTGTCACTTTCTATTTTGCTCATTCCATATTGCAGTTGAACTCCATTAAAGATAAATATAAAGAGGGTTGACTAAGGATAAAATGGTTCCACAAAAAAATCTTTAATATGTGTCACAGCTGAGACAAAAATTAAATAAAGTACACACAATATATCCACACAACTAAGCATTTTCATTCAAATTCACTGGACATCATCAGAGTTGCACACCTACATTACTGACAGCTTTAAATAACCTAATCAATGAATTCATAAATTAAATTCAACCAATCACTGCACCCAGATGAAACAAACACTTAAAGCTATATTTCACCCATATGTAAAAATATAATATGACACAATGCACAATTACAAAACAAACCAGTATATATCTTAAATAAAAACAGAACTTGTTCACTTTCTAAAATTAAAATTTCATACAGCTTAAATTGTTTGCTTTGTAAAGATACCTGTGCCAATTGTAAAGGGGGATAAGTTTGCTTTCAATTCATATGATGTCATTTATAAAGACTTTGTACTACTTTTTATCTTCTTACTGTAACAAGGTTCTTCTTATTCATGAATCATTCTGTTAGGCAGGCCACGAAGTTATAAGTCACCCTAGGTTAGCTAACTGTTTTATTATGTTATAAATAGAATGTAGTGTAGTGCATATCTTGCTAACATTTAGACCCTAAATATTCACAGCCTTTCCTTAGTATGCTACATTCATCAAGTCAAAGAAGCCTCTTAGCTTTATAAACCAAAACACAGCTGCTCATCTGCAAATATACAGCCACGTTTATAGCATTAGCTTCCACATTTCCCTCGGGACTTCAACAAATAAATGTCATTCATAATTCACAGGCTTTACTATTTATGAAACTCATATATCATCAATCAGCATTTAAAAAACACAGTCACACAAATAAAAATGATGAATGATAATTTCTGTTATGTTAAAATAATCTGATGAACTAAATTGAATAACATATCTAAAAAAGTGTTTTTGTGTGTGTGTGTGTGTGTGTGTGTGTGTGTGTGTGTGTGTGTGTGTGTGTGTGTGTGTGTGTGTGTGTGTGTGTGTGTGTGTTCCATGTAGCCATTATACACAAAATAAATATACCCAACAGTCATTCATAACTAGGGAGATGGAGCAGTTACCCTAAAATAACATTAAATATAATTATATAATTAAGTGAATAAAAATACACTTGTATAACATAATGTAACTAATAAAGTACATGGTGAATAAAAACACATTTGCACATATGTGTGTGGGGTGCAGAAAAACTACAACTAAAATACCAATGCAGATATAATAGTGGCTATATAATTATGCATTAGTAGAAAAAGTGTGTTGTCTTCATAAATTAATTTTATTAAGGTATAGATTGTTGTTCTATTTCTCCAACATTTACCTACCATTTATGTTCACCAAACCGAACCACTTATTTCCTTTTTATTCTGATTACTTATTGGGTGATGATACCAGCTGTATAATCCGAGCATGGATAACACTGCTTATTCATCAGTTTTATTTGGCTGGCTTATTCATTATGTCCAGAACATTACAATGTCAGTCCCTCTTTCATTTATGCCATATTCCTTCCTGGTTATTCCCAGAGTCCTTATATCCACTTATCTGAAGTTGTCAGTTGCCATGGGCTCCTTAAGGAGATGAACGAGGCTGCTGAAATAATGGCAGCCATCATAAATGGAGTCAAAGCTGCAGACGATGCTCATGTCTACCCATGTCCTTGAGAGTGCGGTCAGTTGCAACAGCACTAGGACAGCAGACAACTGCATGCCTCCATATATTAGCAGTAAAAGTATTATTCATTTGTCTGCACAAAGCAAAATGCTGGACAGTGCTACATTGCTTGCAATCTGAAAAAGGAGTACCCATGTAATGGCACATTTATGCCTTCCCACCAGGAACTGAAGAGCCTACCAAAGCCTCATTGCTTATTTCACCTGGCAACTCTCTTTTGTATCTAGGCCACATATCAAATCTGGATTATTGGAAGTAGAGCTGAAAGCAAAAAGTTTATGGTATCCAGACTGGCTCTTCTATTTCCATTTTAAGTGAAGACAATAATAAAAGCTTAAGCAACATAGCTTGGCACATAGAGAACTAAAATTATGGGAATTATTCATTATCAAATCCAGATTATGCCTCTAGAAAATGTCATTGTAAACAGATGACCTACAGATTAACCTACATTCTTCACTTCTCTCCAAATTAAAAAACACCTACAACAAAGTAGCTAGATTTGCTGCTGAATCACTGCGTCGCTCTGAGGACAATTACCTAGCTAGAGTTTCCTAACCAACTCTTTATTTACTTAACGTCTCGTTATCCACTCGGTCCTGTACAAACCCTCCTCCTGCCCTAATATCTCTATGCTAATTTCCCTGTATACCCCCCCCCCCCTTGATCCCTTAGAAGTTCTGGCTAATGCCTATTACAGATTTAGAATCCTAAAAAATTAGTTGGACAGAATTTTTGTAGCTATTCTCCTGCCTCCCAATGGAAACAAGCTTCCCATGTACCTCAGACATATGACCAATGTTAATCAATTCAAGAAAACACTCAAACAACATCTATACAGCACCTGTTTATGTCTCTGTGACCATCCCACCTGAACTCTTTCCCTCTTCCAGCCCTACTTTCTCCCACTCTCTCTTCCTCCCCCAACTACCTCCCTTTATTCAAATTTTCTCTTCAAATAATCTTAGCATAAGTATTATTGTTTCCTTCTACTTTGTTTTTCTTGACTGTTACCTGTTTTTCTTACTTTCTGTCTCTTTTCTAATTTACATTATGTTTATCATATTAATTTTTTTTTTTTTGGTATTTGTTGTAATGTGAGCTTTCTTAATGTACATTTCTTTTCATGTTAATTTTCTTGTACTGATGTAATGTGGAGCTTTTCTCCCCAGCCTCTGCTGAAAAAGAACTTTTGCTCAGTCGGACTATCCCAGTTAACAAATGTCAAATAAATAAATATATGACAGCCATACAATAAGCAATATATAAGACGGTCTGTAAATATGAATGAACGTCTCATACAGAAAGTTGAATTATTCATGCTTTTCTTTCATTAGCTGAAGATTCATAGTCACGTACTAAACAAACATCAAATATCATATTTTTTTAACATGAAGCCTGATTGTTAAGAGGTTAACAGAAAATGAACATATTTGTCAGTTTACAAAATACTGAAGATTAATTGCAGTGCCCTGAATGAGAAAAAATATATAAAGAAAATACATACTTTGGCAGAGAAATTCTTGTTTAAAACTAATATCTAGATTTTGGGGGACTGGGAATACCAGATTTTAGATTATACTATGACATAATTTGCGCCAACAGACTTGTGTTAATTGCAGACCATAATCCAATTAGCTCTACTCATTTCCCCCAATGGGTTGGTCTGTGGCATGCACATATAAAGCTGTGTAACATAAATCCCAAATCAATACCTTTCATAAATAAACCTGTGTTAAAAGACATGAATCTACATAAACTAATCAAATATAAAATAAATCTTTTCCAGAAGTTCTTCTCTTCACTAAGTCTAACAAACGCACTTATTATTTTTCAACCCATTCATTTAAATCCAAATCTAAAACTGGGTAATAAAATGATAAATCTTGACCAATTTCCCCAAATTAAAAACTTAAATGTCTGGGATTTATATGCCATTAAGGATAACTCTCTAAAGGACATAAAAATAACATTTGAACTTAATAACAAATATACAATAATTCTGAGACAAATCAAAGAGTTAGTATCTACTTTGGGTAATTTCCCTAATGAGGTTCAGGAAGAAATAAACATTGCCCTAGCCCTCTTGAAGTGTCTAAAAATTAAAAAGAAAATGTTATCAATTACATACAGCTTTATCTCAACCATTAAATATCAATCTTCTATTACAATTGCACAGTATTGGAGAAACAAAAACTCAGAACTGACAGAGGTTCACTTCTCCCAAGCAATAAATAATACAACCAGGTTTGCCCAGTTCAAGAAATTACTATATACACAATTAATGGTAAATAATAATGCATATTATACCCCAGAGCGTCTTAACAACTTCTTTCCAAATACTTCACCTCTCTGCCCCTTTTGCCCCACAGTGACAGCTGACCTCCTGCATATCTTGTGGTACTGTAAATATGCACAGAGCTTATGGAACTCACTTAGGATTAAACTGGAAAAAATGGGTTATGGGAAATCAACCCTTTCATGGGAATTTGCTATATTGCATGTGGGTCAAAAGGGCCTTCCCACTAATGAAGTGAGAGTCCAGATTGCTCTCTTTATGCTAATTAAGCTTTATATAACACAGAACTGGTTGGATCATTCTAAAACAAACTGGGAAAGTTTTACAAAGATGGCATCCAAGTATATTCTGTCCCATAAACTAACTACGGAAAATATTAGCAAATGCATGAAATACCTTAACTTCTGGAGTACAACCTTAGACTGTATCCTGAAGTAATATAAAATGGCTTTACACCTACTCTCCTATACTAGTACTATGGCTAGTCCTTCCCTCCAAAGGATTTAACTCATTCAATTCCTTTATAGTTACTTCAAAGTGTTGATATAGTAATAATAATAGTGTAAGAATGTAGCACTATATGTAAATAGTTGTATATGTGATGTTTTCATATTATATTCTTTATTAACTACTGATTTTTCAGTTTTGTGCCAATAACGATAGTTTAAATTACTTGAGTCAAGAATGTCATGTATCTTTTAATAGTATAGTCTCTCCTGTCATATTAAGAAAGTAAGCTTTAAATGTTTATTTGGTTATGTGAATGTTTATTGGCCTTATTTGTCTCTGTATGCTGACCAGTTTCAGTAAAATGTTTTTTTGTAAATGTTGTACCAAATTAATGAAACAAAAGTAAAATAAAGCTTTGAAAAAAAAATAATATCTAGATTTTGAAAATATTCTATGGTAACCTTATTAAAATGTGGATATCTTTGACTACACAACATTTTGAAGAGAAATCGAGCAAGACAAGTTTATGAGAAACCAAAAGAATTTGACTGCTGCAGTTTTGAAAGAGACTGAAAGAAACTATCTAAAAATAAAATAAATATTAGCATTAAAACAGAAGAAGGAACAACTTGTTTGTCACTCAGACTACTGTAAATATATGCCATTGAACTGAATTCTTAAATGAATTGGGATAAGTCTTCAGATTCCTAAACACATTTTTGAAAACAGAAAATGTTCAAACTCTGAGCCAGACATAAGTGATACAGTTGGCCATTCAGATGAGATTGTAGCCTACTTTACATGCATAGAAAGTGTTCAAAACTTTACCAAGAAGGAGACCAAAGTGCTCATGGAGAAATAAGAGATATGGATGGAACAAAGGAATATAGACCTACAGAAACAGAACTTGTAATGTGTGAACTGATTCTAGCAGAGGTACGGTAATCATTATTTATTTACTCACTTTAGCAAAAGGGTATGGAACACATTGTTTTGCAAAATGTCATTTGTTCTAGCTTATAGAGCAACTAATGATATGACTCCACTGCAGGCAGCATGGTGGCTCAGTGGTAATATATCTGCCTCACATCTTCAGGGGCTGGGTTTCAGTTCTGACTTCCTGTAGCTGCCTGTCTAGAATTTGCATGCTCTCCCTTTTTGTGAATGGGTCTTCTCTAGGCAATCTCTAGTTTTCCCCAGAAAACATGCTAGCTGATTCAATTTTCTCCAAGCATTCTAGTTTCCTCCAAAAAAAACATGCTGGATGATTGAGTACACTAAACTGTGTGTATGTCTTGTATTTCTCCCTTGCTCTTGAAGCCTAGGCCAAGACTGAAAAGGGTCTAAGGACACCTTCTTTTAAGCAACTAAGTTATTTCAACTCACTATCGCCCCTAAACCACCTTACTCATTCATGCTAAACCCAATTCTACACAGTAAGTCTGCAAACACCCTTTGTCTAACAGTACAGCTTAACAAGATACACACAGAAGCATAAAACTAAAGTTACTCCCCCTACTCTAACCTTAACCTGTACGTCACTCAGATTCAAGGCCAAAACTTTATTTATTCAATTTATAATTAACCCTGTAGTTGTGAGTGTTACTTGCTACAGTAGTTAAATTTAAGTGTCTTGGTATTAGCTGGTGTGCCTAATTGAGGTTTTTGTTGTTTCGTTTCTATGCTATAAATAAGGAGATTCAGTGTGATACTACCCATCATGCCTTGGTGCAGCTGACTGCCTTAAGTTTTTCAATATAACCTACTCCCCCAATTTGTAAATACTTAAAATATTCAGAGGTTGTGTAAAGAGGCTTTGACTCACACTAGGTTGTGTGCTACACTTCATGTGTAGATTTAGATTGTTTGTTTTAGACAAGTATTATCTCCAGTAAATCAACTCGAAATCCAAACCTGCAAGCACAACACTTCCTTCAGCTTACATTAGTAAGCACCTGGAAAATGGATTTGCATTTTCCATCTATCTCTGTAGCCAGACTGGTTGAAAAGGGCATCCTGAGACAATGCAGCAATTGTTTCATTTTTACTAACACCCACTTACTACTTGGTCCAGCAGTCAGAGTGTGTGTGAAAGATGTAGTTATTCAATATTATTGGGCAAAGCTCTCTTCAAAACCACAACAAATAACAATCAGGTCATTAGTACACACAGCCCAACATTAAACAAAGCACTCACAGCTCAGAACCAACACATATACTGAGGCTCTTAAAAGTAGCCTACCTATATCGCAAAGGCCCATTAAATGTAAGCTAAGAAACAAGCACCCTCAGCAACCTCACAAGCAGCCATCATGAATCATACATATAAGAGTCACACTGAGCCATTTCAAAAGTCTATATGACAAACCTCCACAAAATCCAATAATTCACTCAAAGGTGACGCCATAGAGAGACACACTGATGCACCACTTACGTCCTTGCACTACAAGTACACATAAGACACAGCCATAGTACACATGGATATAAATGAATTACAGTGTACCTCCCAGGACTACATGAAGAGAGACATGATGGAGGTCTCAGAACATGTGTCTGAGGAACGCATGAACCTAGCCTTGAGCAGTACTCTCTGACTACCATGAATGATGCCACAATACAAAAAAAAAGATTATTGACTTCAACATTAGCTTAGCTTCTGGTGTCATTCAAAAGGGGTACAGTATATAGCAGCCTGGGAAGAGATAATAAACAATCCCAACTGCTTTGTCAAAGGTGGCCTTATTTCTCCCCCCTCCCAGGCTTTCATATATTAGCTAAATCATTGTCCACAGTCATAATGCCATTTTTAGGCAATGTCAGTTTTTTAACACTTCCAAAAGAGCTAAACAGAATCCAGATAGCATTAAGGAATTGCTGCAAAATTCTAGCAGCCTTAACAAAAAACTCCACTCCTAGCCAGCACTCCTTACCCTGACAAACATTTATATATGCATCATTACAAAGACATAGTTCAAGACCATTAAAGTACTTCATCAGTGCAGGGGTTTGATGCCTATCACATGTCTACCCCAACCACATTAAATGAAGGCTCTAAAGGCAGTGAAGTCTGCATATTCTTAAAACAACACTTCATCACTCAATAGACAAGATAATGACCTGGAACTCATCCACATCTAACTTACCATTAACAAAATCCCTTATCATGTTATAGTGAACTATAAACGCCCCCTCTATGACCTCCTTGGCCCATACCTACCAAACTACAATAGGGTCCGTCAACTACCCCTCCCTTAACTGGGATATTTATTTATTTATTTATTTGTTTATTTATTTATTTATTTGCATTTCTTTACTGGGAAGGTCCACTGGGTCAAAGGTACCCTTTTTCAGTGGAGGCCCGGGGAGAAAAGCTCCACAATGAATAATACATACATGGCATAGAAAAATATTAAGAACAATAATTTAAAAAAAAATAATGCACAAATTTGAATAATAAGTAGTAACAGAGTAGGGTACTACAACAACAAGTATCACAGTATTTTGTTTTAGCACAGTCAGGCACACTACCTTTCTACTGAGGAATGGAGTGGCAGGAAAGAGATGAGTTCAGGTTATGGGTTGTGAGGAGCTAGCACAAGAGCAAAGCCATTTGGAGGAGAGATGATGTCTCAAAGATTTTTTGAAGAGAGAGGTGTTACTAGTGGAGCTGAGCTGGGAAGGGAGACCATTCCATAGTCTAGCAGTTGAAATGGAGTGGAGCATTTGGCCAGTTGAAAGGTTAGGTTTTTTACTTGCAAAAGCATTTGATTTTCAGAGCAGAGTGGTCTGTTAGGGTGGTATAAGGTAAATAGGAAAGAAATGGAAGGACAGGTAGATGGCTTGAATATTAGTTTGTGGGCAGTTGTTAGTTACATGTATGTAAGATGATGAGGTAGTTCCAGCCAGTTTAGTAGTCGCAGAGAGGAGCAGTGGTGAGAGGAGTGTTGTCTGTTTGTGACGAACTTGGCAATTTTATTATAGCATGAGTCTAGTTTGGATTTAAGACTGGCCTGTATGTTAGTGAAGAGAGGAGCCCCATATAAAAATGATGGGAGCAAGAAGGAAGAGGCAATGGATAGTTTTGAGGAGTAATTTAGGAACGTTCTGTGGCAGTATAACATACCTAGTTTCTGGTGTGTTTTTTTTAATATTGCTATGTATGTGCAAGTCAAAGGTTAAGTGTTCATCTATAGTGACCCCTAGGAGTTTAGTATGTTTGACTACTTTGATGGCAGTGTTATCTTGGGAGAGAACAGTAAAAGAGTCTTTGTTAATGGTAGTGGACGTCTATGGGATAAATAGTATTAATTTGATTTTCTTATGGTTTAAGGCAAGGTGGTTGTTAGCCATCCATATTTTGGTGGAGCTAAGAGCTGACTGGGTAAGTTTCAGGAGTTTGGATGAAGAACTAGCAGTGCAGATTATAGTGGAGTCATCTGCATATTGTATGACTGTACTGTGGGTTAGAGTAGAGTGAAAGTCATTGATAAAAATGTTGAACAGCAGAGGCCCTAAGATGGATCCTTGGGGAACTCCAGTGGTGGTGTTGAGGAAAGGAGAGAAATAGTGTAGCCATTTTGCAGCTTGTTGCCTGTCTGTGAGGTAAGTAGTGAACTAGAGTAGGGTGGAAGGAGAGATTCCTAAGCTGGACAGTTTTTTTTTAGAAAAAGAGAATGGGAAATAGTATCAAAGGCTTTGGAATGGTCAAGAAGTAGTGAGGAGACAAGTTTCCCAGAGTCCCTGGCCTGGCTGACAGAGTCACAGAAAGATATGAGAGCTGTAGTGGTACTATGCCCAGGCCTAAAACCATGCTGGATTGGCGATAGTAGATTATTGCTGAGTATGAAGCTTTGGAGCTGGTTGTGGATACATTTTTCCAGAATTTTTGAGATGGGAGAAAGAATGGCGATGGGTCTAAAGTTGGTGATGTCTGTGTTATTATCACCTTTGTGCAGTGGGAGGATGAATGTCTTTTTCCAAATGGAGGGAACATAAGTTTTTTTAATGTACCTATTAAGAAGTAAGCTGACAGGGTAGGCAATGGAGTTTGCAGCTATTTGAAGAAATTCTGGGGGCAGGTTGTCAGGGCCAGTAGTACAGGTTTTAGTTTGAGAAATAGTTTCTTTACAGTGGCAGTAGAGACAGGTGTTAGAGCAAAGTTATAAGAGTGTGAAAAGGAGGTATTAGTAGATGGGGGCTCAGATGGATTAGGTTGATTAAGAGGGAAATTGGTGGTAAGATTAGCTATGGTGTCTACGAATTATGTGGTGAAGAGTGTGCCTATTTTGATGGGGTTTTCGTCTGGGTTTGGGCAGGAGTTATTGTTTGATCCAGGAGAAAGTAGGTTGTTACTCAAGCTCCAGAATTGTTTTGGGTTGTTTTTGTTTTGGTGTTGTAGATTATAGTAGTAGTCTTTTTTATCCTTAAAGACTAAGCACTTTACTTGGTTGCGAAGGTTTCTATAGGTTAGAAGATCAGAGGGATTTTTGTGCTTGTGCCACAGCTTCCAGGCTTTGTCTCTGGAAGCCATGCTTTGTTTGGTTGCAATTGTCAGCCAAGGAGCATGCTTGGCTTTTATGCGTTTTAGCCAGGGGGAAGTGAGGTTGTTTAAGATGTTAAGTAAAGTAGAACTGAAAAATGCAACTGCTTCTTCAAGGAGGAGTAGTTTTAAGGGATCCCAGTTAATGCTTTTCAAAGTGTTTTTAAAGGTTATGGGGCAAAAATGTGATAAGTTTCTAGTGTTTCTAAGTTGATGTCTGTTTAAGGGGGATGTGGTTTTATGAATTATATAGGCAGGTGAGTGGTCACTAATGCTATTTGGGAGGATTTCTTTGCTGGATATCTTATTGGGGTCGGAGACCATGATCCAATCTAGGACTGCCCACTGTTGTTGTTTCTGTTAGGTCTGGTAATATCAGTGATAAGCTGGCTGTAGTTATGTAGGTTGATATTTGTTGGGGAGTGTTGTTGGGACACATCTAACCAATTAATATTAACGTCTCCAAGAATTATTGTTTCAGTTGTTATATTGCTTGATGTCCAAGCTAAGATTTCCTCTAATATGGGACTGTTGTTGCTGGGGAGGAATGTACAGGACAATGATGCAGAGGTTTTTGTTGTTATTAAGTTTTAGGAAGGTTATTAAGATTTCTGTGGTGGAGAAGCTGGGTATGGTTGAGTTATATGGGACTATGTTGAAGGAGTTGGGGTAGATCAGTGAAACCCCTCCACCTTTGTTGTGTGGCCTATCTGAGTGGAGGCAAGTAAAGCCAGGGGTAGGGTTGCCACCTTTTAAGCAGGCCAAAGTGGGACATGGGGGTGTGGCCAATATGACACAAGCCACACCCTCTACCATGATGTCACCACTAGAGTGGTGAAGGAGATGCTGTTATGGGTATGATGGATGGCTGCTGGAGTGGCTAGCTGGTTGGTGGGAGTAGCAGCTGGATGGATGAATGACTGGATGGATGGCTCGATGGATGGATGGCTGAATGAATGGATGTATGGCTAGATGGATGGCTAGCTGCATGAATGGATGGATGGCTGGCTGCATGAATGGCTGGGGGCTGGATGGATGGATGGCTGGCTGGAGTGGCTAGCTGGTTGGTGGGAGTAGCTGCTGGATGGATGGCTTGATGGATGGATGCCTGGCTGGATGGATGACTGGCTGCATGAATGGATGGAAGGCTGGCTGCATAGATGGCTGGCTGGCTGGATGGATGGAGGATAGCTGGCTGGCTGGCTGGCTGGCTGGATGGATGGATGGATGGATGGAGGATGGCTGGCTGGATGGAGGAGGAGGATGGCTGGCTGGCTGGATGGAGGAGGAGGATGGCTGGCTGGCTGGCTGGCTGGATGGAGGAGGATGGCTGGCTGGCTGGCTGGATCACTTGTTATAAAAAAAAAAATCTCAGTCTTTCTTTAGCGGCTGTAGAAGCGCTTAAAACAAAGCGCTCCTACAACCGTGATCCTTGCAGGGCTCTTCCTGCCCCAATCCTCACCCCTTTCATGAATTGCAGCCAATTGCTGCATGAATTAAAGCACCCAGACCTAATAGGCAGCAGCTTTGCCTGCAGGTCCGGGTTGGTGACGTAACTGAATTGCCATGAAAAAGCTGGAAGTAATTGCGACTTTTCCATGGCAAGTCAGTACGATCGCAAAAGTGGGACTTTTCAGGTCCCACTACGTGATACAGTGGGCAACGGGATAAGGTGGCTTAACCCATGAGTGTCCCACTGACAACAGGATGGGTGGCAACCTTAGCCAGGGGGAAGGAATTCTGAGCTTTTTATGTATGGTTTTAGCCATGTTTCTGTGGCTGCGATGAGGTTGGGCTTGTTATGTGTTATCCAGGCATGGAAGTTGTGGATTTTGTTTTGAATACTTTATAGGTTAATTGTAGTAAGGTTTAGAGATTTGTAAGGTCTAGGTACCTTGTGAGATGAGGAGGGAGGGCCTGGGTTGGGATGTATATCTCCACTTAGTGATAGTTTACAGTATTTAACTAGGACTGTAGTGGGTTCTTTTTTCTTTCTTATGTTTTGGTGGAGGTAAGTGGTGTGCTTTATGTTAGCTCTTTCATTTAGGGGTAGGATTCTTACTTTAAAATTGAGAATACCCTGAGAAATATATAAGTTACTAGAAATGTTAGAGAAGGAGGTGAGAGGTATGGTGTCAGTGGAGGTTGTGGCTGTCGGTTTGTGGTAGATATAGTAAATTTGTAATGGGGTAAGCTGTAGTAGGATGATTAGTGGTAATAGGAGAGTGACTGGGGTTAATTTGCTTATAAGTGGCATGGTTATTGATGAAGGTGTAGTGATTGGCTGATGGTGACTGAGAGGTGGAGTTAAAGGTGATGGGTGGAGTTAAGGTAAGAATAAATGTAATTGATGTGGGGGTGGTTGGGAATGGGGGTAGGGTAGGGGAGTTGAGTGAGCCTGAGAGCAGCAAGGACGAACAGAGCAGGGCTTCACTGGCCTTGGAGAGATAAGTTGAGTAAGAGAACAATAAGTTGAAGGGAGGAATAGGATTGAGTAAATACAGATAGCTGAGTGGGCTAAAGTTTGCAAGTGGTCTGAGCAGGAGAAAGAATAAAAGCAAAATGGGGGCAAGTTAAGAGGCAAAAGAATGTTAGAGGCAGAAGGGGGCTCTTACAGAGCAGTTCTGATGACAGGTTAGCAGTGCACTTGATTCAGAGTGGCAAATTGTTGAATAAAGTATGTAAACATAAGCTTTAAAATACTTAAGGGCAGTACATATAACGTTCAGTTTATAATATGTCTATACATAATTGCAGAAGCGAATTCAAATGAGACCTCTGGTAGCCCATGCAGCTGACATGTATGAAATCTCCGAAGGGGAATCACAGGGCGCTTAAATGCAGGCAGCTAGACAAGGGATAAAGCAGGATTCAATTTCCAAAAAAACAAAACCAGGCTAGCCTAGAATTGAAAAGACAGAGGGTAAGACAGAGGATGAGAATGTGAATGGAAAAGAGTGGGCAACAGCATATAAAAGGCTAGAATACCACTAAATTAACATTAAAAATGTAATACAGGCTTAATAAAACAAAACCAATGGGGTTGTAACAAGCAAACAACTAAATTCACAGAATGCAATGTAATAGAGGCTTACAACTACAAAATGAGCAAATTTGAACAAAATAAATACTTTAAATGATATCCACTGTAAAGGCTAAGAACAAATTTAAGTAGTCTAGTTGTCTAAACTGAAAGTAGTATCACAAAGCATTCACTGTAGCTGGCATTTAGGTACAACAGAGAGATTCTCACTAGCTTATTACACAAAAGGAAAACAACACTGCAGTAGTTATGTATAACTCAAAAACTACTACAACAGGCAAATCCTAATGCAGTGAAATAGAGTCAGAACCTGAGTTAATCGCAGTTAAGGGATTCAAAACAACTAGTGACACTGTAAATATGGGCTAAGACCATGTAGACATGCAGTCATTAAACACAGTCTAGGTGAGTGGCTGTAAATGGCTGTATATGTTGGAATTAAGACACAGAGACACAGTCGCTACAGATGCAAACAGTAATGCAGTCACTATACATGACCTAGGCAAATGGCTATTCAGTAACAAGCATTCTTCAAACACTAAGCTTACAGTCGCTAAACACAGTCTAGGTAAACGGCTATAAGGTAATAAGCACTTGTAAAAAATAACCTTACAAACAGTAAGTAAGGTTAAAAATAACCTTACAAACAGCACAGTTAAGGACTCAGATCACTTACAGGAAAGTACTGTCCGTACTAGCATGATTTAAAAATAATCTGCTGCAAACAGCTGTTGTCACCAGAACCACTTAACAAGTACAAGATGGAATGGGAGAAGGGAAAAGAAGGAAGGGTGCCAAAACCAGGAGAGTGTTTTAAATGGCACAAAGGAGTATGGAAGAAATCAGGAAAAGATAGCTCGTAGGGATAGTATGGGACATGTGTAGGAGAGTGACCGGGAAAAGTAAAAAGACTACACTGGCCTTGGAGAGATAAGGTGAGTAAGAGAACAATCAGTTAAAGGGAGGAATAGGATTGGGTAAATACAGATAGCTGCATGGGCTAAAGTACTTATGTAGCCTCAAAAATGTATACCTAGAGATTTCTGGACTTTATTAATACAAATTCCTTGGGACAGTTAGTCCACACCCCAACCTACGGATGATAAAATCTTGGACTTGGTCCTTATCAATATGGGGCAGGTCACCATAAGACTGAAACTTGAAGTATATTCTAATATCTTGGTATTCAGAGGCTATGAGAAGGATAATTTACTAAGTCTGAGTGATGATCTGGCTAAATTTAAAGGCTCATTCCACCTTGATGACAGCACTGCTTATGTGTCCTTCACTGCCAGATTCTACACACATGTAAATAGCTCCATAGATGTCTCTGTTCCCCTCAGAAATAAATACGTCAAATTCAAAAATAAACCCTGTATGGCTGAACCAAAATATAAACAGGCTCTATAATAAAATAAAAAAATAATTGCACATACAAATACATCTAACTCTGCACATAAAATAAATCTAACTCTCAAGGTGCCAAAACACTCTTGCTAAACTAAATAGTGATCTCTACAACTCTTCAAAAAGTTACTGAAGCACTGAACAAAGCCAAAACAGTGTACACTGCTTATCTACATCTCAACGGTGTTCAACATCATCCTACATTTGGATATTACAGATAAACTCTCCCAGCTAGATGTTAGTCTCTATGAAAACCAAGTGCAAGCAAATTGGATCATAAATAGAACCCAGGAAGTCAGGATGGGTGGCTCTACCTCCTCCAAAAGACTTATAGCTAGCCATGTACCTCAGGGTTCAGTCCTTAGGCCAGTCCTCTTTGTCATTTATTTCTCAGAGGTCAAAGCTAATGCTAAGGGTTTGTGGTTTACTAAGTTTGTAAATGACTGCAAACTTGGAGCCATCATAAACTCCCCAGAGGATGCCAAGATCCTCCAAGATGTCCTGTCCTGAACAAATAGCCGGTGTCGAGCTAGATCCTTGTTTACCCCATAATCATCAAGTTGGAATAGACCTTTAAATGTATGAAATGTATAACTATATATTCTGGTGAGCATTACTCTCCTTGTAACAATCATATTGACAATACACCTCTGGAAATTGGTCCCATAGTTAGAAATCTGGCAACCTATGTTGACAATTAACTGTCCTTTGATCACAATGGAACCGCTGTTGTAAGAAAGTCCTTTTTCATTGCACAGCCAGTATCCAAAGGTTTTACATATCGATCCAGGGATGTAATCTTTCACTGTACTCAATACTCTTTAGGCTGATCATGGAGTGTAATGACTGTTTCATTGAGTACATGTCCAAACACTTACCACAAATGGAATGACCCCAACTCTTTCTCACTAAAAAAATCATGGGGTCTAAGCCTTAACAACTATGCAGACTGTCTCAAAGCCTTATCACTCTTTTCAGTATCATACAGGTCATGGCCTGTGCATCACAAACAGAACTTCAACAGGCCCTATTGTGTCAAACCCATTACATAAAATAAACAGAACATGTTGGAGGGATAGTTTTGTATCACAGAGAAGATCATATCTGTAGACCATCTTCCACTCCACATAAAGCAAAGCATTCCACTTACATTGTTTAAATGTAAGCTGGGTGAATGGATAGGTAATCATTAATACACACCTGGTTTAGCAGCCCTGTCCTTCATGGATATGGAAACAGGAAACAGGTCCCAACATATCCTTGTTCAGTCCATCTTTGGGTTACTCATATTCCATGTCCAGAACTGTCAGTAATGTGTGCCTGGTAAGTCTTCACAAGTGTGTGGATACAGGCTGATGTGTAAGCCATGATACCAGCCGTACTCCACATAAGAATCCTCATGGCAATTCTCCTGGCCACCACCACACCCATGTACTGTCAAATTTCCTTGCATGTACCCTGGAGCACTCAAACTATGTCTACCTGACTCTCAGTGGCAGTAGCCTGTGCCTGAATTATTTCATAGCACATCTGCTGTTGTGCATAGAAGGCCTCGCATGTCTTTGTAGCCAATGATGACTGATGTTTTCATCTGTCACTGCTGTGTGCAAGTTGCACATTGGCTTATGAAACCAAAGACATTTCTATATCTTCCTCCAGTGTTTCAGCCTGTCCACAAAAAGTGGCTGTTAAGCAAAAAGGTGATTCTCTCCTTCAGGTAATGGCATTTGTTCACGATGCACTAAGTGTGAGCCTGCATCACTGATTATGGAGTTATCAATCTGTTTGGGGAATGGGGCCCCTGACGTACACTTTGCATCTGTGTGCCACTGTCCCAAGGCTGTGTCATGACTAATAGAGTAATGGCATCATTGTTAACAGCCATTCTGCTGACAACAATTAGCAACAGCATATCATTGCTTCTGGTGCTGCACCTGTGAACCAATAAATATTCAAACAACATATCCTGTTTAAAATGTCTGAAAATTTAGTAGAGTTTGGAGTTAATGATGTCAATACATACCACGTACCATCTGCTCCTGTGGTGCTACTACTGATAAAGATGAAGTACCTGAGGAAGAAATATGTTTAAATCTATGTGCAATCATTCATTGCATTATAACTAATAAATATTTTTACAACTGTAATCAATTATTCATGGTATTATAGCATATATGCCCTAATACAGCATACTGCATGGCAACACTGACCCTCTGAACTACCTGTGTGTGAATGATGCAGACATACCAAATTGCTGGTATCCACACCACCTCGAATGAACTCCATGCCCTCATCCTCTGTATCATAGTCATTCCCTCATAGGGACAGGAGGAACTTTTCATCAGGTGTTAAACTTGGATAGTGAAAGGCCTACTGCCTGTAGGACTATGTGCAATTACATTCTGCCTTGCCCCACTACTGGAATGGGACACCATATCATTAGCTCTCTTTCTGCACTGTGCCAGGGTATGGTTTCATCCTTCTACCAGATTTATATCAGCCAGTACTTGATGCCATACTTTAACCTGATCTGCCTTTCTTGGACCCCCTTTTCCAAAAATGCACTTTCCATATGTCTTTAGTGCCTTCATGAGAATTTTTTTTTTCTCAGCAGTGAAGTTATTTCTCCTGTGTTTTGTCCCTTGATGCCGTAACATGTTTTCCCTAAAAATATAATTGTTTTGAAGTTAGCACTATAACCCAGCCCTGCTAAATCTACTTGAGCAATATTAGCATTAATCAGTATTGCAAAATGTTATGCAGTTGGTCTTGTCACCTTTTTAACCAATAAGTTATTTCCCCATTGACATTGTGTGTAATTTTTATTATTATTATTATTATTATTTTTGGCCTAGGAGAGAGCAAAGAGTGAGTGACTGCAAGGAAGACATGTAAAGCTGTGTGGGATGGGAGAGGGAAGTATCTGTCTTACTTAGTAACTGTTGGGTCACTTCACAAAATGCAATGAATGTGTTTGCAGCTTAATCGTGTGAATTGCCATTGTCAGTTATTTGGAATAACTAAATGGATTGATTTCTATGTACAATAAATGAAAAAGTGGTCTTTACCCAGTAATATCTATTTTTCATACTTAAAACAATGTCAATACCACAGTTACACCTTATCAATACTTTAGAAGCTTTTCTTGAAGTCTTTTCAATTACCAGCACTGTTACAAAACTACTCTTGCTCTAATCATAACTACACCTATTTTAAAGTGTTGGCTTTAATTCTGGCTTTTCATCATCTTCCTAGAATTATGGATACCAGTGGCATACAAATGGTGACACTCGATTTCAGTTAGTGTTACTAAAGTTACAAAGTTCTTCTTATGTAGATGAGGCTAGTCTGCACATAACTTTATGAATCACATTTCTACAACTTTGTACCACCATGAACAAGTTGGAACAAGCTCATGCACTTGCATTCCTACTGCTTATGTACAAACTTTGAGGTGCTAAGCATGTACAAATGCAACCCACTAGTTGTCTGAACTGCTAAAGTCACATTGCAGTGTGTGGACCACACCACAGGAGTCGCACTTTCAAACCTTAGGTATCATTTTTTTCTTGGAAAATTACTTCTTCTGTTAGAGCTCAGGGCAAGGCCCTAAGCTGCTTCCTGAAATAAACCAAAATGATTCTGTTTCTTTACTGCAGGAATACTTTACCAGATTGGACTGTGTGAGTGGGGATGCATTTAAAAAGGTAGATGCTTGGACTGATTTGTGTGATGAACTGAAAGTCAATGGGCATCCCAATATCAACAGAGCAGTGCAGGTACAGGTATGATGACCCGCAGAAGTAGCACTCCCACCGGTTTGAGTATAATGTAGCAAAAGATGAGGATGGGAGGTCAACGTCATTATTAATGCAAAATGAATATGTAGAAAACTCACCAAGATGTAGACAAACACTCTAGTAGTTGTGGCAAACTTTACTTTTTTCTGCAAGTGTATTTAACAGTCACTTCTTAAGCAACTCTTGTAAACAACTGCAATGTAATGTAGGACATAGTTAAAGCTGTGCACTGCTATAGCAGTGGCAATTTTTGAATATTGCATATTTCATTGATTATACAGTCAGCAAGGTGTATAACTGAGTAAATGTTCATAAAGCATTACCTGTGAGCATCCCAATGATTTCACAGCAGTTTGCATTTATTGATAATATACTGGAAATTTCTCAAGTTTCACACCTTCTGCAACAGATGCTAAAATGAGCACTGTGTACTTGAGGGGACAGGGTCAGAAAACTACTGAACTATGTCATGGTCAAGAATGTTTCTGTTAATGGCAACTTTGCAGTTTGCCCATTTCAGCATGGACTCATTCAGGTAGAGATTACTCTGGCTGAAATGAGTCAGCAGCATTACCAATAAATGAGCATGCACATATTATAAGCAGTTGATAGTCTTATTCATAACACTCACTGCCCACTAATTTCAGGCAGAGCCAAACCTACCTTAATAAGGCCTTGTTGAAATAACAAACTGCACAGTTGCCATAGCTGCAGCTTTTTTGACCAATAAGTAGTTCAATAGTTCCTTGACCTTTCCCACCTCAAGTACATAGTGCTGTTCTTTGTATGTATTGCAGAAGCTTTGAAGTGTCTTTAAGTATTCTATTTATTTTGTATTGATGAAAACAAAAAAAAGAAAATTCACCAAAAATAAATGTAATTCCCTTACTGCTGCTATGTTATCATTTCTCAGTAATGTTTTCTCATAATGAATGGATACAATACTCGATAAAATGAATAAATCTCTCTACTGGGTGAAAGTGAGGGGAAAAAAAATTATGTAACTGTTCTCATTCTTACATTTGCATTTTCAGTGAAGTTAGAGGGTTAAATATGTGACTAGCACATTCAGATAATGTAAGGTAAATCGGAGAGGGAGCAAAACTTTATCGGACATGCAATTCTTACTGCATTGTTAGACGGAAATGCAGAAATAAAAAATTCATATAAAACAAAGCAGTTGACAATGTTGAATATACATACAAATAAAAGAGTTCTTTGAACTCCAGTTTCTCTTTTTTTTTTTTTGTAGGATTAGAAGTTTGGGCGTCGGCTGGCAACTCGGTACCATAAAAATCTACTGCCAGTCATTAACGGACCAAAGTTCTCCTGTGGCGACCCCTAACCGGGAAAAGCCAAATAAACAAACAACAACAAGATGACATCGAAGTGAACCACTTACTGTTTTAAAGGAATAAATAAGTGCACCCTCAAAAAAACTACTAATAATAAATTTGTAAAAGCAATGAAACAGTATGCAGAATTATACATTACTTTTCCAGTAGTAGAAAAGTGCACTACAGTGCTTAAATATGAAAAAATGCACTGCCAAAGTAAAATGAAATTTGGCTATTCATGTAATACCATATAATATGTAGAGAAATACATTGGGTCATAATTTGAAATAATTTCATTATTCATTAAAAATACCGGTTTCAGTTACTACTATAACATAACAGCTATTGTACACCATTACTTGTGACTGTTTTTTCTCCTTTGTTGTGTCCTTCCGCAAATCCAGCTGAGGCTGGAGCACCTTAACTGCAACCAAGACAGGTGAGTCAGAGGTCAACACCCCTTGCCCATCATGGCCATGCTTTACTGGGTGGGATTGGTGGCACCCCTTTGGTGGTGGAACTCCCTGGAAAACCACCCTGAGCTTCAAGACCTGGTGGAGGCTACAATGGAGATGGCTATAGAGAGGCATTTGGGACCATAAAACAGCCTCCTTCAGTAGGTGAAAAACTGACTGACACAGTCCGCTCCTACCACTGAGCCACATGATACCTCAACCTCCACATCATTGGGGCCTCCCTGACCAGGACCCTCTGGGCAGGGTGCCTTCTGAGGCACACCATTCCTGGGTGAGTGTGACAACAGATCTGTGTCCCCCACCCCCCATCATGTGTTCATCCTCTGTCTCCTTATCCATTTGTGAATCCATCCTGCTTGGTGACTACCCACCCTTTTCTGTCTTATCTGTCTTTATTTTTTTCCAATACACATATCTCTTCCATAAATCCATTCCTTCACTTTCTACCTGTCTTCTTCCCCATCTTCCCTTATGTGTGTGTGTGTGTGTGTGTGTGTGTGTGTGTGTGTGTGTATATATATATATATATATATATATATATATATATATATATATATATATGTATCTACTGCTTTTGGTCGAATTACATTTGGTCAAAATGATTTCAGGCAGCCCACTTCACCGAAAACACATTTCACTGAAAACCCATTTGGTCGAATTCCATTTGGTCGAAAATGGAATATAGCCCCTGCCTCACTGCAGTCCGACCCTGGAGTGAGAATATAAAGTAAGGGGGGTGTGGAGGGGTGAAGCCCCCCCAACATAATTGCAATGTATGCACTATTATATACATGTGTAGCCATTAAATATACATTGAAACATATAACGTCAGTAAAAACTAGTTGCAAAATATGGGGGACTTTGCCCCCCACACCACCCCTTACATTATATTCTCACTCCAGGGTCGCACTGCAGTGGAGCAGGGGCTATATTCCATTTTCAACCAAATGGAATTTGACCACATGAGCTTTCAATCAAATGAGCTTTCAGTGAAGTGGACTGCCTTAAATAATTTTCGACTAAATGTGATTCGACCAAAAGCAGTAGACATATATATATATATATATATATATATATATATATATATATATATAGTAAATTACATATGTGTGTGTCTATATATATATATATATATATATATATGAAAAAAGGGTCTAGCCTCACCACAAAAACAAAAATTGCCTATCACCTCCCTCCTCTTCCAGCACAACCCTCTTACATCAATCTACTGTGTTTCCCTTGTTTGCTGTCTATGCTTTTACCAACGTTCCTATCATCCCTTTTTCCATTCTTATAAAAGCCCAAACCTGGTGTCCATCAAATGACACCCTCAGAGTATATTACTAGCCAGTGTGTAGGGCAAAGCAGGTATTTGTGCAAGTTCCTGCTGTAGTCTTACAGAATTAGCCCAACTTGGTATGTGGCATCAATTTATGAAAACATACGAGGTTGTTCAGGAACTTCAGGAACATATGAATATGGCCAATAAATATACACCTATGTAAAAGATGCACATATTCCTATATAATTAGTAGATAATTTTACACAGTTTCAGCACAGAACAGTTTATGTGGGTATTTCTTTCTAGGCTTCACAGATGCATTGCTCTCAACCTTACATATCCAAAATGAGGAGCACAACCTCTCATAATGTGGAACAAATGGACAAAATGTGGAACACCTATTAACAGCTTAGTAACAACTTCAACTAGGAAGCTCACAGTATGGTTAAAATGTGCTACTTTATACTTATAAAAAGTTATTTTGATGCATTAATATAATTCAGCACTACTTGCCATATATTTCAGTTAAAAAATCCTTAAGTCTGATGTGACAGCTGTTTTCAATCTGGAACTTCGAGGAACATGGGCTTTTTAAGACCCAAAATGAGGAATGTTCCTCTGAATGAGGTACATTGAGAGGTATGCACAGATATGAAACCCAACTCTGCTGGTTCAAATTGACTGCATTTACATGTAGGCAAAGTGGCACATCTTGCACAATCGTCTTGCACATTTGTGCACAGCAAAACTATAAATACCACCCTGCATGTCACATACTAACTACTGAACAAGTCTAAAAGAATTACATGGGAAATAGTGGTATACTGATAAATACAATTGCATATTTCTAGCAAAGTGATATATTCAAGAAGTTGCTGAAAAGTTGCTTAATAAAACTGTGCATAATGAATGTACTGAGTTAGTGAAAGAAATGTGCTGGGAAATTTTGTTGCAGCACAAAATATGTGTTCATGAATACTGGTCAAAGAAATGTGCTGAAAATTTTTCTTGAATATTATATGAATTTAGTTTCTGAGAAAATAAGACAATTCTGCAATGCATGCACTGGAAAATGATGATTGTACAGTATGCAATGAACTGAAGATTAAACAGTGCTAATTTGAGGAAGCATAATGGAGTAGCTAAAGTGCTAATTGCCCACAAATTCATGATACATTGCAGGGTCTTCTGAAACAGAGTATTTATACACAAATATAAACTCAGCAACATTTTTAGATTGTTCTGGCCACACTGTGCCTATTCTAGAAAAGAAAATATTGTGGCAGAAAATAGGAATTGTCCACAGGCAAGAGAAGTCTACCTTGGAGCTTTTGTTATAGCTGAATGAACTGTTTGGGTAAGGTTAAGTCCAGTTAGTTGGGAAATGGCAGCACATGAAAGAGTGATGTGTAGCACATAAAAGAAGATACTAAGTAGTGCTTGAACTTTACATGGTAGTAAATTCTATTGACTGCTAGTTGAACTGCTTCTCCATAGTGAATCATGGTAAATTGTATGAGGAGTATAAACAAAAAAACAAATCTTCCTAATTCTTAAGTTGATCAAACTAAGGTACTGTTATTCCTACAAAAAGGTAGAAGCACACCCTCTGTCCATATGGATATTTCTTCTATCAATAAAAAGTAGGTCCACATGGTACCAAAAGGAGTTATTTTGTGTTTTAGTTATGCTAGAGGCTTTCAACATAAAAGGTTATGTAAATAAAGCCAGGAACTGAGCGACAGTGAGGAAGTCAAACGATGCAAAAATTAATTAAAATCTCCACTTTTAATACAAAAATATAAGACAGGATAAGCGCTTTCGCAAGTAGCTTCATCAGATCCATACAAAAATCCAAGTGTTAACTGCATGCTTATATACCTGCAGATGATGACTCATACTCATGGTTAATTAGCAAACAAGGTACTGCCCATCATTTTTAAAGATATAGATGATGTTTAAAATGATAGATAAAAAACAATATATAAAAACTTCATAAAATGCATTGCTGAAAAATAAATAATGGCTAGGCATCAAATTACAAACATATTGATCAGAATATTATGACTAACTGAATTATATTAAGAAACACAAAACTATGTATAAATTAAAAAGTAAATACATCTGTGTATAATCAGTGTATAACAATTCATTTGACATTTCTACGTTGTTTTAGTTTTGGTCTTATAGAGGCTCTCTCATTCAGGCCAAAACCTTTGTCAGCCCTTAATGAAATAATCCATTGCATTTCCTTACTTTCTGTGTAGGTTCTGATATCACCTCTCCTTACATTGGGAGAAATAACTTCTAGCACCTTGTATAAAAAGTAATGTTCATTGTTGTTTAATGTAATATGTTTGGCTAGAGCATTGTGCAATGTACCTCTCTTCATATGATAGATATGCTCCCTCATCCTATCTCTTAAGGGGCGATTAGTCTTGCCTACGTAGAATGACAGGCAGGATTGACAAGTAGCCAAATAAACCACATCTGATGTCATACAGTTTGCATCTGCTTGTATCATAAATACTTTCTGTAAGTCTGGTTGAAATAACTGAGTGTTACTGTCAATAAAAGGGCAAAAATTACAATGCCCACATGGCTTCGTACAACCACCCTTATTATCACTTTTTATAGTTTTAGGGTAACAAAGTATCCTTTTTAAATTATGTTTATTCCTATAAAGGAAAGTGGGTGTCTCACCCACGATCCATTTTAAATCACTGTCAATATGTAAGATACCCCAATGCCTATTAATAACTTCCTTGATTTTGAAGTAGTCAGAAGAAAATTGTGTTGAAAATCTAATACTGTGGTTATTGCAGTTATTACCTAAAGAATTATCAAATTCACTAGGACCAAAATAAGGTGCTGCTCTAGTGCAACGCAGTTCATATATATCATCCATATGGGAGTTGATTTCAGTTGGGGTATAACCCCTATTGACCAATCTGTTTTTCAGGCTAGTTAACTCAGTTTCAAAGCCATCATTCATAGGGTTTAATCTTGAGGCCCTGATAGCCTGTCCTCTTATAATATTTTTAAAAACGTAAGGGGGGGTGCATACTGGATCTAGAAAGTAAGATGTTACTATAACAGGCCTTACGATGTACACCTGTATTGATTCCAAGATGCTACGCATTCCAAGATGCTTAATACATTCATAAAGGTCAATAAGAAATTGCCTAGAGTCTTTTAATACTGTGATACTATCAGATAAAACTTGTTTCAAATGCTTTTCAATAAATACAGAGAGGTGTTCAGTTAGCCAACCATGACCTGAGACTTTATGAATGTATTAAGCATCTTGGTACAACTACTGGCTATTTATTTATCACCTTAGATGTACAATCTTTGTTCACTGTCATTCCCAATGACTTAGGGCTGACTTATGTAACGGAGTATCTAAAAGAACATAGTAATTATTCTATGGTTTTAATAGATTTGATAGTGTACTTTCTGGAGTTGGTCTTAGAGAATAACTTCTTTATGTTCATGACCACTGTTTATAGACAGAAGGAAGGCATAGCAATGGGCACACCATGTGCCAACAGCTATGCAAATATGTTTCTTGCATATTGGGAAGAACATGTGCTTTTCCGTGAGGAGATGTTCAGGCAACACGTAGTGTTTTATCGACGTTTTGTCAACGACCTTTTCATTTTATGGGATGGCACTATTGAACAACTAGAATCCATGCATTTCATGATGAATAACCTTACGACTTGCCTTAAGTTTACCATGCAACATTCCTCACGTAGGATAGAGTTCCTAGATTTATTTATTGAGAGATTATCGAACGACATAATCAATACAGGTGTACATCGTAAGGCCTGTTATAGTAACACCTTACTTTCTAGATCCAGTATGCACCCCCCTTACGTTTTTAAAAATATTATAAGAGGACAGGCTATCAGGGCCTCAAGATTAAACCCTACGAATGATGGCTTTGAAACTGAGTTAACTAGCCTGAAAAACAGATTGGTCAATAGGGGTTATACCCCAACTGAAATCAACTCCCATATGGATGATATATATGAACTGCTTTGCAGTAGAGCAGCACCTTATTTTGGTCCTAGTGAATTTGATAATTCTTTAGGTAATAACTGCAATAACCACAGTATTAGATTTTCAACACAATTTTCTTCTGACTACTTCAAAATCAAGGAAGTTATTAATAGGCATTGGGGTATCTTACATGTTGACAGTGATTTAAAACGGATCGTGGGTGAGACACCCACTTTCCTTTATAGGAATAAACATAATTTAAAAAGGATACTTTATTACCCTAAAACTATAAAAAGTGATAATAAGGGTGGTTGTACGAAGCCATGTGGGCATTGTAATTTTTGCCCTTTTATTGACAGTAACACTCAGTTTTTTCAACCAGACTTACAGAAAGTATTTATGATACAAGCAGATGCAAACTGTATGACATCAGATGTGGTTTATTTGGCTACTTGTCAATCCTGCCCGTCATTCTACGTAGGCAAGACTAACCGCCCATTAAGAGATAGGATGAGGGAGCATATCTATCATATGAAGAGAGGTACATTGCACAATGCTCTAGCCAAACATATTACATTAAACAACAATGAACATTACTTTTTATTCAAGGTGCTAGAAGTTATTTCTCCCAATGTAAGGGGAGGTGATATCAGAACCTACACAGAAAGTAAGGAAATGCAATGGATTATTGCATTAAGGGCTGACAAAGGTTTTGGCCTGAATGAGAGAGCCTCTATAAGACCAAAACTAAAACAACGTAGAAATGTCAAATGAATTGTTATACACTGATTATACACAGATGTATTTACTTTTTAATTTATACATAGTTTTGTGTTTCTTAATATAATTCAGTTAGTCATAATATTCTGATCAATATGTTTGTAATTTGATGCCTAGTCATTATTTATTTTTCAGCAATGCATTTTATGAAGTTTTTATATATTGTTTTTTATCTATCATTTTAAACATCATCTATATCTTTAAAAATGATGGGCAGTACCTTGTTTGCTAATTAACCATGAGTATGAGTCATCATCTGCAGGTATATAAGCATGCAGTTAACACTTGGATTTTTGTATGGATCTGATGAAGCTACTTACGAAAGCGCTTATCCTGTCTTATATTTTTGTATTAAAAGTGGAGATTTTAATTAATTTTTGCATCGTTTGACTTCCTCACTGTCGCTCAGTTCCTGGCTTTATTTACTGATTTTAAACTTTTTTCTGTGAACCTGAGCTTTTACCTGTCCCATTGGATTTACTTTGCTACATAAAAGGTTATGTGTTGTAAAATTTCTTAGCCATAATGCTGGTCACATTTTGTGAAATTAAAAGCTGACAATGCTGTCTCCATAAACAAGTGAGCAAGTGGATCATTTGGTAAGTGATTCTGAGTAGCCGAGCTTGTTTTAAAAACTAAATAATGTTATGAGTAATCAATAATTTGTGGAAAAGGTAGTGGAGGCCTTTTCAGAAACTGTGACTGCACAACAAAGGGCCAAATAGCAGCAATAGAAAGTGAAGCAGGCTCCCTCCCAGGGTTTTACAGCTCTGCAAGAAAAGGTCAGGACTTTGACTGAGAATGTAGAACTGCAAATGTAGACATGAGATGCTGTCTACCTAGAGACAGTCAATAGTAAAGTTGAAATTGATGGCATCAGAAAATGAAAAAAAACATGAAAGAGAGTTTAAAAAAAAATTGTTGATTAAAATTAACTTGTAAAAGAGATGTCAAAATAAAACAAACAACTTGTTTCTTTCTCCAAAAACTCCCTTAACTCTCAGAAAAAAATGTTCAAACAATGAAACAGAATAGTAAGCTTCAGAGTTCTAAACAAAATGATACAAAGTGGCTGCCCTGAAACAGAGAACTGGGACACCTGTCTTTGACCATCAATATCTGAAGAAAGAGAATGAAAGGTTACGTAAAGGCATGGACTACAAAAGAGTCTGAGAAGCAGATTGAGCAGACTCAGAAAGATCGTAGTAAAGCAAGTCAAAAGGAAAGAAGGAGATTATCTGTTTTAGGACAGTTTCAAAAATATGGATCAGAAATTTAAAAAAGTGCAAAGAGAAATTAGGGCATGAAGAGAAGAGAGACTCAGACCCAAGCTATGTTTATAAGGTGACAATATTATGCAATTTATAAACTGTTAATGATGCTGTTCTTGACTTCAGTGGGAAAGTTGAAGAATGTGCAGAGTGAAAATGAGTACTGCAAAGCCCAACTCAAAGAGACACTATAAATGTAAGAACGGTTCACAAATTTCTGTTTACAGTAAAGTGATTAATGCAATCTCTTCAATAAAGCAAAAGCATAATCCTTTATCACAGATCATATAACAAAAGAAATATGAAAATTTAAATTATAATAAACAATTCTAATTTACCAGTGAGGAATTTGAAAAGTCTATGTATAAAGTGATATGTGATATACAGACCTCTCGACCATACTGAATTCCTCGTTTATTTCCGGTTTTGAGGGCAAAATAATAGTGTGCCACGAATTCACGAGTGGCCCCTTTAATTCCCGATTTTTTTTTTTTTTTTTTTTTTGCATTACAACATTAAATTTTTGGCTGACATCACCAGCTTGCAGGGTGCGCATAATGATATCAGCTATTGCTCGTTCTCGGTCAGGGATTTAGTTTGAACCTTTTTGGAGGGAATGTCTGCAATTTCAGTTTACGCTCAGCTTCCAGGAGGTAAGGAAGGAACTGTGTAAAAGTCCGTTCAAATTCCTCCTCTAGGGTCTAGTTCTGCTGTGTGTATGATAATTTGGTGGGCCACTTGCTCCATTCAAAAAGTGTATAAAGTCAACGCGAACAACTATGCAAAGTCTGGTGTTTTTATGAATGATTGATTATTTATCCTGCTGCCTGTGTGTGAAAGTTTACGGAAACTCATTTAATTTATCCTGCTGTGCAAGGTGTCTGTTTTGGGCTGCTCGTTCATTCTGTTTGAACAAACTAAAACTGTGCACGGTGAACTATATATAAATTTAACTTAATTTATCTTGCTGCCTGCCTGCTGCAAGGTGAACTGTGTATTATTCAATTTATTCCTGTTTTGTTTGAGCATGCTGCGATGTGCTGTTTTCCGGCTGCAAGGCATCTGTTTAAGCATGCTGCTGTGTGCGTGATATTTTCCTGTTGCAAGGTGTCCGTTCTGGGCCGCTTGGTTAGCTCACTCCATTTAACCAAACTGTGCAAGGTGAACTGTGTATTAAACTTAATTTCACCTGCTTCAAGATGAACTTTGCATTTATTTAATTTATCGTGCTGCTGTCCGTTCTGGGCCGCTCGGCACTCGCTCACTCTGTTGGATTTAACTGTGCAAGGTGAACTGCTGCATATTTATTTAATTTCTCCTGCTGCAAGTCAGTGCAAGGTGAATTGTGTATTTATTTAATTTATCCTGCTGCAAGGTGTCTGTTCTGGGCCGCTCGCTCGCTCTGTTTGATTGAACTGTGTTTATTTAACTTAATTTTTCCTGCTGCAAGGCGAACTGTGTACTTATTTAATTTATCTTGATTCCTGCTGCAAGTTGTCTGTTCTGGGCCGCTCACTCACTCCTTTTGAACAAACTGACAAGTCCAGTGATGTTTGAACAAACTATGGCTCTATTTATGCATATTTAATTTTGTGTGCATTACATATTTTTTGTGCTGCAATGCTCCTTATGATAGAACAAACTCAAACTATGCATGTATTTATTTGTGTGCATTTTGAACCTGTCTGGTGTGTATATTTTATATTTGATACTTGCTGTTTTGCTATGCTTCATATGAACCAACTGTGGCTATTTAATTCTTTTGTCTGTTCCTGTTTTCTGGCAAATCAGTGATAACTGAATTCACTAACTAATGATGGCAATCTGTTACATTTAAAATGCGCTCTTAAGTGTACTGTATTATACAAGGAATATAATTTAATAGTCAGGAAGATGGATCAAAGAAAAGAACACGTTTCTTGTTTTGTGTGCAAGGGGCCAATGATTTGAAAACAGCCCAAAGGTAATCTTTATCCACCACTGGCCAGTTGCATTTTCTTTGGATGTGGTGTGGGTTTCAATGCTGTTTCAATGAATGTGAGTTTCAAGGGCAGAGAAGTTTTAATGCCAAGTCTATTTTCATTGTGAGACGGTATTGCAGATGACTATTAGCGCAATGTGCTGTAAAATGTAAAAATAAAATCTAACTAATCATTGTAGAAGAAGTAAAGCAGTATGCATGCACACATAAGTGTTTATGGTAAATGGGGAGAAATAACCAGGTAATGGGACATTGGAATGGCTGCAATAGGACTCTGGTACCATATTTTGGTTGTATGTTCTTCAGTTTGTGTTTGAAAGTTGGTATCCCACAATTCCATTGAAGTGGGTGGGGTTACGTAATTGTGTATGCAAATTATATGTTAATCAGTGTACAGATTTGTACCTATTTTTCATGGTTCTTGTCCAGATTTTTGATGTTTCCAGGTTGAGAGGTATGGTGATATAAAGGTGAACTGAATGCACATGGGACATATAAAATCTAGTAGATAAATTCAGAATGAATAGGAGTATTGTTAATGTGCTGTACAAGGAGGTAAAGCTACTCAGGGCTTAAAAAGTACATAAAACAGTAGCCACATCTGTGTTTCAGATCTGAAAATGGACTGTAATTCTCTGATGCAGAAAGAGATGACTCATAGAGAACAGCAAAGATATTCTTAGCTGAATGTTGTGAAGACATTTAAACAAAACTATTCTACAGTACAACAGACTTGGGAGTCTGTTGCAATCATAAAGTTAGCATGTATAGAACCTAAAGCTACAGAAACAACCCTAAACAAAACTGGCAGTGTATAGAACATCTCAGATGTTGTCATGGAGTTGAAACCAAAATGCATACTGCGTGTATCTAATGTACATTCTTCCCAAACATACTTACAAGTATCAAAGTCTAAACAAAAATAAAAGGGAAAAAACAATGGTTGACTTACCCTTCAGCAGCAAGAAAAAGAAAGTTCTCCTGCAAGTGAAAATTCAATAAGTGAACCCATGAACCCATGATTGAGAATGAGATGCACACTGTCGGACTAAATGATAAAAATATAGAACAGTGTGATGTGGAAATTGTAATTCTGTGCAGGAAAGTAGAAAGCACAGCCAGGCATACAGCAAAAACAGAAATTTTCTATTCTAGTGGTAAAAAGAAAAAAGCAAAGCAGAGTTCTATGCTGAAGAAAAGATAATCAGAAAGCATATAAACTGATCATGAGCTAATTAAAAGTTCAGTCATAAACTGATTCTGCTATACAAGTTCAATAGAAAAATCAGACAGTGGCAAATTACAATGAAGGAATGTTCTGATGTACATGTTATCCAAGGTGAGTTTACCATAAAGTTTCAGAACTTCCTGAAATGAAAAAGCACATGACAGAGCAAACAGAGCAGTAAAATAAACCAAAAATCAGAGAAGCAAATAAACAAAATATATCTGCAAATTAAAGTGTAACATAAGAATCAAGAATTGGAAACCAGGGTTAAAAATTATGAACAGAAGTTGCCTTACACTCAGGTAATTAATGCTCTAATGGCGGTGAAAAAAAGAACTAATCAAGTGAAGCAGAAGAAACTGAACATAAAGAAGAGGTGCTCGTGTAAATTTCTTTAAGGAGCCCAAGTGACAGAAAAGAATGAGATGCAAACACCTACCAACAAATCAACATGAAAGAAGGAGAACAAGATACTACAAGTGCTACATTCACTCCCACTCAGCAGAAGATTGGTTCTCCATTTTGGGAGGTCACTCATGCCAGTATCAAGAGGCATTTCTCCTCATGGGCTCATGGCAGGATCAGCAGAGCACCTTTGTTTTGAAGATTCCATCCCTGGCAGAAGGATTTGTGTTACTAGCCAGCCCATCATCTGATGTGCTACAAACTGACCAATCAGGGAATAATCCATGCATAACCTGTAGGTCCTCTTTTGGGGTAAATGTGAGGAATGTTTACCCATAATTACTATAGAAGAGTTTTTCCCAAATGAGATTGTCTATAAACTGAGAGGTGTAATATGATTTGCCTGTTTTCAAGTTGGACATTTTGGTACAAACTATCCCATGTTAAGTTATTCTGTGCAAAATATGTACAGCACAAAACAATTATATTAACCAAATGCTGCAATCTTTGAATGAACAAGAAAAAGGAAAATGTTACTGTTCAGCATAATGGTACAAAATCTGATTGGATCTGCTGTGATGCACCCATTGATGGAAACATCATGACAAAGCACATCTGGAACCAAAGAATCCAGTTAATGACTCCCTAACATGGGTTCTGTCAAACTTTGAGGGGTGGCCTTGACTAACAGGACAGCACCCCCCCCCCATCTGAGCTGGGGAGGCAATGTAGCATAGTCCAGGGAGGACTATGTGAGGCATGTCCTACAGTCATGAGGGATTAATTCTCCAACCCTGACTAGAGTTTAGGTGGCTGCTAAGTTTATATAGGGCAAAGGGGGGTAATGACACTACAGAGAAGAGAGTACACAGAGGTCTGGGGCCTAAGAGAGTCTCCTGGGACTGAAAAGGATCCATGTCACCTGTAAGGTGTTTGTTAGAGGAACTGTTATCCAGTGTTTGAAAAGCTGTTCTCTGTAAGAAACATTAATTACTTGTACGGAAAAAGTCTGTCAGAATCTGAAGACTGCAATAAACTGTGCCTTCTGTAAATACTTAGCTGTTTTTGAAAAAAAAATTATATGAGAGTGTGTTAAAAAGCAGTAATCTGATATGTGAAAGTTTCTGCTTTCAATATTAATTGTTTGCTTTCTGGAAGGATTGTTCACAATATATCTCTGTATCCTAGTTTATGCTGTTTCTCAAGTTAAAGAGAAACATATTTTTACCTTATTTTTGCAAATAAGCCTGAGTTTTGAAATCCTTAAACTGGATTATGAGTATGGAAATTGAATAAATAATCTACAGTTACTGTCAGAAGTAGAATATTTAATGTAAGAGAACCACAAAGTTAACACAGTAAAGTATGGTGAAAACACAAAGGAAAAGGGATAGATCCTTCAGACAGCATACTCTCCAGATAACATTTTTTTAGCCTATAATAAGATCAAAAATAATGCAGGCTGTGGTACTGCAAAATAATTTATCCAATCTTAAACTGTGAGCAAATGCACTGTACACCCAAAAACTAGACGATATATTCAGTTCAACATGAAATTATTCAGAAAATCTATTTGTGTACTCTGTTATACAAACTAAATGTAGGAAGCTCGACTGGTAAAGAAAATACAACAGTTAGCATAATGTTCATTTTTACTACTCTTGCAATGAAAAATAGTCATTCAGTACAGATAAGCTTATATGTTTGACACAGGATAGCTTACTTCAATTCAAGTGAACACATGCTAATAAATAAGTTATTAAAATTGTCTCTCTTTCATAAATGAGACATTAGATATCACATATGTTTTTGTCCTCTTTACAGATGTAAACATAGTAACATTAGTAGAAATGTGGATGCCCTTACAGTTTTATTGGCAGATGTGGCCATGTCTCAAAAGCAGTTCTTGATTTCCCCAACATCTGAAGCAAAAAATACGCTATCTGTGTTTTAATGTAAAAAAAATATATAGATATAAAGGAGCATCTTATTACTTTCAGGTGGGAAATGTTATCTCCTTTAAAGCAAAATTAGCAACCTGCCTCAACTGCTAGGGCAAAATGAGACAGGAAAAAGAGACGAAAAAGAAAACTGAATGCTATGAGTAAATTATCAGGTATGAACATTTGTGCAAAAATATAAACAATTACCTGATGAAACATGAAGTCTGAGTAATTCTCAAAATTATCCAGAGTTCAATAATCCTTGTTTAATATCAGCACTAGAGTGCTGGTATAAATGTATGCTGCTATTTACAAGACACCCTAATGGTGTGCACTTACAGTCTCATTCAAGTAACCATCAACAGACAAAGACAGACCTTAATAACATAATTGAAACAAAGCTACTGTAGAACATGATAAAAGTCCCATTTATTTCATCTTGAATATTTACAGAGAGGTAATAATGAATCTTGAATTAAATAGTACTTTGTGACCATTTTAAAACTATCAGAGAACGTTAGGTAAATATAATCAGAAACAAGTTTTATATATTTAAATGACCACTGAAGGGACTACATGGTGCATGGCTAATTCAGTTTGAAGAAAAGAAGCATCTTAATAGATGAATAGGGGAAATGTTTCTCTATGTCTCCTTTGTACTGCTTGAATGACAAAATACTATACAGCTTAATAAAAGCAAAGCAGATAAAAATGTGGCTTCCATGTTCATTATTCAATTCGGTATGAATGTGAGCAAAAAGAAACCAGGGAAACTAAATCACATGACAGTT
>NC_056735.1:1425209588-1425244588 GCF_019279795.1 Protopterus annectens
ATATATATATATATATATATATATACACACACACACACACACACACACATATATATATATATATATATATATATATATATATATATATACACACACACACACACACACACACACACACACACACACACACACACACACACACACACACACACACACGAGTATCAAATAAAACATAATAAATTCACTGTTGACTAACATGCCATTGATGAACATACATCAATGGAATGTTTTGCTGAATAAAATAAAAAAAAAAAAAACACACACACAAAACAAGTGATCTGATGTTGTTAATCTTCATTCATTCCTTATTGATGGGTTATCGGTTCCGTCCTCATAACCGAGCCAGCCTTATACCAAGCTCGCATCAGCCAAAAACCTTCGAGCCAAGATCCTACCCAGAATGCTCTGCCCCTTGTTACCTCAGATCTCATTTGCTGCGTTGCTGTACAGTGTGTCAAGCCACTCCTCTCAGCTAAGTGAATAATTTTTTGAAAGTTTCTATATTGTTAATACTTTAAAAGTTTTCAGTCAGTTACTATTACTATACTCCTACCCTATCGTAGCTTTAAGACTCTCTCCCTATAGTTTCTTCCCTTTATTCCCCTTTTTCTTAACTTTGAGGTAATTCTTCATTAACATCGTTCATAATCCTTCCTTTCTCTCTTCTTACCCTTCTGGGTAGCCTTCTTAACTCTTTGGTACTGTCTTTCTTCTCCACATCATTATGTCGGACAAGAAAAGTAGTGTTGGTTTCAAACAGTGTAAGGATTGCAGCCATAGGTTACCACTTTCTGATGGCCATGATTTATGTGTCTATTGTCTGAATGTCTCCCACCTTACAGTGGATCCCCCATGTGGGATTTGTAGAAATTTTTTGACGAGGACCCCCAATGAAAGAAAGAACAAGTTAATCCTGAAAGGTCTCATCAAAACTAAGGCTATCTCTGGGTCGGAGGGCTCACCCCTTCTGCTAAACCTTATAAGAGGCATTCTTCTTCTTCCTCCTCGAGGTCGCTCACTTCATCTCCCTCTGGAGATCACAGGGAGTCGACTCATAAGAAGGTAAAAATTTCTATTTCGATGCTGCCACCTGTGACCCTTTCAGCTCCAGGCTCGGCACCTCCCATACAGTTGATTTTTGCTCCAGTTATGTTCTCTTTATCACCACCGGTACCAGAGTTCCTGGTACAGATATTACGACTCTGACAGTTTCATCGCAGCCTTTACTTGCACAGTCTCTGCAGGTACAGTCTCCTTCGGCACCATTGGTGCAATCTCCTTCGGCCCCAAGCTTGATGATATTGTCCTCTATGGTGCAGACACCTTCGGCACCGAAATGCTCTTCGGTGCAGTCCTTTTTGGCATCGTCATTATTACCAGTGCAGACACCTTCCTCGACGGCACCATATTCATCGGTGCAGACACTTGCTTTTACGGTGCAGATACCTTCGACTTCTATGCCACTGCCCTCATCGGTGCAGACTACCTCAGCACTATTCTCCTCGGTGCAGACACGCTCAGTTCTGGGCTCTGCAACACTGGAACTAGCAAGGACCACGTACTCTCCTTCTTTGGATCCATTTGCTGGTAGCCAATGTAGCCCTTTTCTAGAAAGGCCAGAATCACCTTCAGGTTTCTCTATGAGGTCGACCAGGAGCCTCTCTGAACAAGATGTGTTGCGGCTTGTTGACCAGTTACTTGTGGCCAGGGGTCTATCTCAACCATCTAAAGCTACGTTCCCTCTTTCAGGTGAATGTATTTCTCCTCAGACTCCAATGTACTCTCCTCCTTCAACTTCCACGCAGACATTGAAGCCCCTTCCTCCAACAGTAGCTTTCCTCCCTCTGACCCCAATAGTGGACCTCACTTTGGAGCTGGAGTCATCCTTGTGGCCCTCGGTGCACTGGACATCAGGCTCTTCTCATGCTAGTGGCTGTGTCATGGGGGAAGGCATTCTTGGTTCCACACCGATTCTTTTCTATGGCACTCTCCAGGAGTCCTCCCTCCCTCGTGCTCCACAGCTCTCTTGAGACTCTTGGTCTGGGGGTCGGCTTGTCGGAGTGGGGTGTGACCCTGGTTCTGAGGTTGTCATGCTCAGTTCCAGCTCACATCCCTCTTCGGGTGGTCCGGCCTTCCAGGCCATGGAGAGGGTGCTTGGCTCTGCTGGCAACCCCCCACATGTCAGAGTCCTCTTCCCCCTCTGTGCCACAACTGTCACAAGCCACAACCACCGGACACCAGGCACAAGGGCCTCAGGTTTCTCCCCCTCAAGAGACCCCCTCTTTGCAGTCTTCCCCAGAACTCCCCAATGAGGATGTATCTCACAAGGCTTCATGCAAGAGGAAGCACATGGACTTCACTGAGGAGTCTTTGACTGAAGATATGGTCTTTGATGACGGGGAACGTCCCCACGGTCACCCTCTGATGAGGTGTCCTTTGGTGACATCCTTGAGATCCTAAGATGGAGGGGTGACTGAAAGTCCTCCAATCCTTCCTCAGAGGAATCCATATTCCTGCAGGCTTTTCGTGCCTAGCCCCCTACCTCCTGGTTTACCCCACCAGCCAATGAGCTTGTCCAGCTCATCATCCAGCATGCAAGGAAGGCTCCTGACAACCTGGAAGCTATACCACAGAGGCCTGACAAGATCTTATCTCCCCCAGCTGAGCATCCCCATTGGTCAAAAGATCTTCCAGTAGATGCCATGGTGGTGACGGCTGCAACCAAGAAAGACTTGGCAGATGAGAGTCAGACTGTCCAGCTGCCCAACAAGGAGTCCCGGGCAATAGACAGACTCAGGAAGCATGTGTTTGCTTCATCGACCTTTGCCATAAGGTCCTTGAACTATTTGGCACACTTTACAAGGCTCCAGAGGGATCTTATCAACTACCTCTCTGAAACCTTGGCAAGAGTTGTTTCGGATGAGGTCTGTGACAATGTAGATTCTCAGATAGTGACCCTAGAATCCATATCCAGTTATTCCATGTGTCTTATTTCACATGCAATGGAAGAAGCGGATAGAGTGGCAGGTGCAGGTATAGTCATGAGATGACATGCCTGGATGCACCTTTGCAACTTTGCAGACTCCTTTAAGGCTTCCTTTATGAACACCTCCATCGAGGCCACTTCTTTGTTTGGCCCTAAAGTTAAAGGCATGCTGGCAAGGTGTGAACAAGATGGCAAGACCCTATCTGCCATTGGTGTCAGACACTCCACTCCTCAATGATTCTACTCCAGAAATCAGAGGAGTGAGAAGATGTGGCACAGAAAATCACAGGGCTCTTTCCATGATGCACTTGCTAAGTTCTCCACTAGAGGCAGAAGGGGAAACTCAATGGAAGACACCCCTTTTGGGGCAGAGGAGGTCCGCAAAACTGGGGTTCCAGAGATTCTTTCTCTGGCCAACCCTATCAATGCTCCTGAAGCATTGTCCGACTGCTCACCTCTGGAAGCAGTCAGGGGTAATTTTTCCTTGTACCCCACTGCCTGACGAAACATAACCACTGACTCCTGGGTAAAACGGATAATATCCAGAGGCTATCACATCCCCTTTCATCTCTGTCCAACCCCATCCAGAGACTTACCCGACATTCCACCCAGTCAAAGGGAAGAAGCAACACACAAAATCCGAAAGCTGCTGCAAAAAAGAGTCATCCAAATGGTCCCCCCAGACCAGATAGGATCTGGTTTTTACTCAAGGTTCTTTTTGGTGCCAAAAATGACAGGGAACTGGAGACCATTTCTGGATCTCAGCACACTGAACAAATTTTTAAAAACAGAGAAATTCTGGATGGTGACGGTTCAGTCTATCCTTCCTCTTTTGAAAGAAGATGATTGGACATGCTCTGTAGATCTTCAAGATGCATATTAGCATATAAAAATGGGTAAGCACTCAAGAAGATACCTCTGCTTCCACATAGGAGCCAGTCACTACCAGTTTTGAGCACTGCCCTATGGTCTCTGTACAGCCCCCATAGTGTTCACCAAATGCATGGCAGTGGTCATCGCTCACCTGCGACTTCAAGGATTCCAGGTGTTTCTGTATCTAGATGACTGGCTCCTCACTGCCCTCACCAAGCTCCTACTGGAAGAAGCCCTAGACTACACTCTCCTCACAGCACAATGCCTGGGAATCACTATAAACTGGGGGAAGTCCAACACAACCCCAGCACAGTCTTTAGAATTCATTGGGGTACTGGTGGACATGGGAAATTGCACAGCATCTCTTCCACATCACAGACTTCAAAGAATAAGACAACAGGTTCAGCCGCTGCTTTGTCACCACAAATCTTCCGCTCGGTCCATACTCCAACTCTTGGGGTCAATGGCAGCCTTGATCACCATTGTTCCTCTGGCCGGATTCCACATGAGACTTCTCCAATGGTTGCTCCTCACTCAGTGGTACTCGCTACAATACCCTTTGTCTTTTCAGATAAGTGTAACTCAGAGATGCAAGCAACCCCCCCAGCAATAGTCTTGCCCATTCAGCCCCCATCAACCGAAAGCCACTATGACCATGGATGCCTCCCTGATGGGGGGCTATGTCAGGGAAACTCGGTCCAAACCACCTGTCCTGGAACTGAGGCAGTGCTACTAGCTTTGCAAGCATTCCATTCCATCCTTCCATCAGAGACTATTGCGATCCAGTCAGACAACATGTCAGTGGTCTGGTACATCAAGCAAGCAAGGGGGCACCAGATCTTATCCGTTATGCTGAGAGGCCTTAAAAATATGGCAATGGGAGATAGCTTCCAACTGCTTTCTAATTGCAACGCACATTCCCATGAGCTCCATCGTGATAGCAGACAAGTTGAGGAGGTGCATTCTACAACCTCACGAGTGATCCCTTAACCTTGTGATAGCGGCAAAAATTTTCAACCACTGGGACCAGCCTTACTGTGACATATTCGCCTCCCCAACCAACTACAAGTGCAGCAACTATTTTGCCCTGACCCCCCCCCCCCTCGGGAACAGTCATCGAGAGATTCTCTATTCCATGTTTGGCCCTCGGGTCTACTTTATGCTTATCCTCCTCTCCCCCCTCATCTCCTAATTTCTGAAGAAAGCACGGCAGTTGAAACGCAAAGTGATCCTCATTGCTCCATATTGGCCTCGACAAGTCTGGTTCCCCTTCCTCTGGCCTCACCTGCTAGATCGACCATGGATCCTCAATACATCCCCAATGTTGATCTCCCATCTGCAGGGTCTGACTCATCCCAATCTAACAACCCTGAAGCTGACAGCTTGGTTTCTTCACTTCCAATGATTGCCAGGTAAGATAATCTCTCGTCCCAGGTGCGCAATATTCTTATCACATCTCATAAATCGTCCACCAGACTTTTCTATCTCACTAAATGGAAAAGGTTTTCTTTATGGGCAGCAAATAAATAATGAGACCCCTTGTCAGCCCCAGTTTTGGCAGTTCTGGATAACTTATCACATCTTTTCCACTCTGGGGTGTCTGCCTCTACTATTTGTGTTCATTTAGCTGCCATTTCTAAATGCCACATTGGTTTTCAGGAGTCTTCACTCATGTCACATAGACTCTGTAAAACTTTCTTGAAGGGGATTCTTCACCTAAAACCTCCCTTTAGAGAACCAGTACAACCTTGGGATTTGGCCTTTGTCCTACTAGCCCTAACAGCTCCCCCTTTGAACCTGCATCTTCATGTGATTTAAAGTACCTCTCTTGGAAAACTTTGTTTCTAGTTGCAATCACATCGGCCAGACATTTGTCAGAACTTCAAACCTTATGCATCAAATGTCCCTACCTTATTTTCCATAATGATAGAGTATCACTGTGAACTAATTCTTCCTTTTTACCGAAAGTGGTGTCAGAGCGGTCTATCAACCAGTCTATTGACCTTCTAGTATTTTTTCCTAATCATTCTAACAAGGGAGAGTATTGCCTGCACTCTCTGGATGTTCATAGGCAAATATGATTCTATCTGGACAGAACAAAATCTACCCATAAATCAGACCAACTATTTCTGGCCTTTTCTGGACCAAGACTAGGTCATCCTGTCTCAAAAGTTACATTGGCATCATGGTTGAGAAATTGTATTACCTTTATCTACAACAAAAACAATCTCACCTTGCCTCACAGAGTGAAAGCACATTCTACAAGGTCAATGGCAACTTCAGCAGCTTTCCATGCTAAGGCTTCCCTCAATGATATTTGCTCAGCTGCAACTTGGGCCAAACCTCATACTTTTATCCTGTATTAGAAATTGGATTTGTCCTCCAGAGGTAGAGCTTCTTTTGGCTCCATGATGCTCAGGAATGTCCTTCCATGAGGGCCACCCAGGGATACAGGTAGCTGGGGACTCTGTCCCATCAGTAAGGAATGAACGAAGATTAACAATATCAGATAAAGAAGTTATGTCTTACCATAATGTTCCATCTGTGTTGTTGATCTTCGTTCATTCATTACTCCCCACTCTCCATCCCCCTCCGTAGGTTCCTGGTTGATCTCATATACTCCTTTATTGTAGGTCTGTTGTGACCAGAGGTAGCATCTACTTTTGTCTATCAACTTGCAAACTCGATCTGAGGTAACAGGGGCAGAGCATTCTGGGTATGATCTTGGCTAGAGTGTTTTTGACTGATGCGAGCTTGATATAAGGCCAGCTTGGTTCCAAGGACAGAACCGATAACCCATCAGTAATGAATGAATGAAGATCAACAACACTGATGGAACGTTATGGTAAGACATAACTTCTTTTTTTTGCAGGAGGACAGGCCTCCTGTATGTATCCCTCATGGGGTAGTACTCCTCACATCCTATGCACAGAACCACTGGCACTACAGTGATGAAATGGAATCATCCAAACCAGTGGACCTTTCCTTTTTCAACAAAAGCAGTAGAATATCTATATTTATATCTAACTGTCTATCTCAATATATATCCTGGTCAAAGAAATACTGCTACTGAGCTGAAACCTATCAAACTACCAACAAACCCTCCAGGCAGACATATGCATCCACTGAGCTCCTCCTTGATCGATCCTGAAAAGCCCCCCCTCACTGATAACAGTCTTCAACCTGGCATTATTGACAGTTGGACCACCCTTATTTCTTCTGCCAACCTTGTTGACTTAGGTCTCTTGAGGCAGTGTAGCAATTGCCTCAAGTACACCGACAACTTTCTACTAATAAATAACTCTAGTACCAAGTGTGAGATATGTATCTTTACCAAGAATCTTGAAGCCATCCTCTCTTGCACTCAAAACAGTAACAGTTAAGAGGTTGTCAACCCACCACTACACATACACATAGTACCAATACTCATATACATAGTACGCATCAAAAACAAAAATCAACATACACAGAGGTTCTCTCAAAAAAACCTACCAAAACACCAGAGACCTCCAAAACACAAGACTGCTACAACTAACACAGCTCCCACAGCACCCATGACACATAGTAACACCAGTGTCTCACCTACCAAGCCCATAAGGAGTAACATTCAAAACCACATTTTCTAGTCATTGGAGGCTCAATAGTGAGACACATGGATGTCCCAATCATCATTTTGGACAAGGAGAAAGTCACAATCAGCTGCCTGTCCAGTGCCAGGATTCATCAGATCACATATGCTTTCAGTTTTTTCAGCAGCAAGTACCATAATGGCTCTGTCATAGTTCATGTTGGAATGAATGACTTGAGACGTACCTCACAATATAAAAAGAGACATGACTCTGATCTCTGAGCACATGTCCCAGGCAGGTATGTCCCTAGCCTTGAGCAGCATACTACCCTCACCTAGAGTGATACATCAGTATAAACAAAAAATTATTGATTTCAATAATTGGCTTAGTTTTTGGTTCGATCAAAGGGGATCCAGTTCCTGTCAGCCTGGGAAGCCATGGTCAACAAACCTCACTGCTTTGCCAGAGAGGGTTTGCACGTGGCACCTCTAGGCTTTCAGCTGCTGGCAAAAGCTCTTGCCTCCTTCATAGTGCCTTTTTTAGGCAAGGTCTCAAAAACAAACTTACTGACGTGAAATTTGCCAATCATAACAAATTAAGGGTCATGCTGCTAAATGCTAGGAGCTTAAATCAAAAACAGTACAGCCTGGAAGTACTTCTATCAATGGAAGATGTAGATGTCTGTGCAGTCACAGAAACCTGGTTCAAGGCCTCAGAAAGTACCCCAGCCTTTCAAGGCTACAATGCCTTCCACTCCTTCAGACTGCAAAATGAACGTGTGAGACCCAAAGGAGGCTGTGTTTTTATCTATATAAGAGATAAATTCACCTCCTGTCTAGTTAGACTGGACAACTTCATGAAGTTACTCCATGTTCAGATCATGGTGGGTAAGACCCCCATTCAAGTCATAGCCAGTTATAGATCCCCCTTCATGGGTCATGATGTGCATGAAGCCTACTTGACCAAACTGGAGACAATCCAAATATTACCAAACACACTGGTTATGGGGGATTTCAATTATCCCACCATCAACTGGGAAACCAGTGCTAGCCTTGACCCGCTAGTGCAAACGTTCCTTAACTTTGTTAACTAAAATGCCCTGGATCAAATTGCTTATACTCCAAGAGGAGCCAACATACTAGATTTGGTCCTCACTAACATGTCAAATAGATGCACTACCACAAATGTCTGAACCTCATTAGTTAAATCTGACTACAAATCAGTCACCTTCAAGCTGACTCTAGCACCAGAACTCACAATGGGTGAAATCAGACTAAAAAACTTTACCAAGGCAAACTATACCCTCCTAAGTGAAGATATAAATGCATTCCAAGCCCAACCCCCAGCTGAAAGTGGTAACTACACCAAAGCTTACACTACAGCCCTGTACAATCACTTGCATAAGTGTATAGACTCAGCTGTACCCAAAAGAATCAAAGCCAGAGCCCCAAGTAAAAACAAGCCACTATGGTGGACATCCAGCATTAAAAAAGTTTGCAATAAACTCAAAAGGTTGCAGTCCAAGAAAACAAAGGCGAGACCCCAACAATGGAAAAGCACCCTGCTCAGCCTCAGCAGGCAAATAAGACAACTTGTCAAATCCTTTAAGGGCTTCTTTGAGAAAAAAACTTAGCAAACACAACCAAGGATAATCACAAGGCCTTTACAGCTATCTATGTAGCCTAAAAGGTAGGGCCCAAGCATGTGCAGATCTACTGACCAACAGTATCACACACACACACTGCCCCCACAGGGATAGCAAACCTGCTAGTGAATAGGTTTGTTGAAAATTTCACTCCCTTATCCTCTCTTAACCTATCACAAACATTCCAACAAACTGCCCCCCACCCCACATATCTGAAGAACAGGTCATCAAAGCCTTATCCAAGGCAAAAAACTCTATAGGACCAGACGGCACCCAAGGCTGCCTTCTAAACCTACTAAAACATGAACTAGCATCACCAATAAGTACCCTTTTCAATCATAGTCTAACCACAGGCTTTGCTCCTGCAGAATGGAAAACAGCAACAGTTATTCCCCTCCACAAAGGTGGCCTAGCAACAGACCCAGGGAATTACAGACCCATAAGCCTGACCAGCCTCATCTGTAAGGCCATGGAATGTATCATTATGGACCTCAGAAATAAAGACATAGGCAACCTCCAAACCCTGGATCCTGATTTGGCCTTGTCAAGAGCAGATTCTGCCTGTTAAATCTGGTGTTTTTTTTTCTAAAATGTGACCAGGGCCATTGATGAGAGCAAATCTGTGCACATGGCATACCTCAACTTGGCTAAGGCTTTTGACATAATCCCACACTCAGGCATTACCGATAAACTTAGCAAACCATTTGTAAACCCCTTTGCTGTAAGATGAGTTGCCAAATGGCTCACAAACTGGGCACAGACTATCTAAGTGGGTGACTCCACATCAACCAGCAGACATGTTACTAGTGGGGTGCCACAGGGATCATTGTTGTGCCCCTTCTGTTTGGTATATGCTTCTCAGAAGTTCAGGTCAAAACTAATGAGTTGTGGTTGACCAGGTTTACAGAGGACTGCAAACTGGGTGCAATTACTGAATCCCCAAATTATGTCACTATATTTCAGGAGAGTCTTCCACAAACCAATGAATGGTGTCTTAGTCATGGTGTCAAACTGAATACAAAGAAATGCATCATCATTCCCTTCAGCACAAACAATGCACCTTCAGACTATTAAGTACCCATGAAGTGGTAAGGGACCTGGGATCACAAGTTGACTGCAACCTTAATTTCAACCACCATGTGTCTACTGTAGTAAGGAAGGCTTTCTATGTAGCACGCTTGATTAGTAAAAGCATCACCTCAAGAGCAAAAGAGGTTATAACCCCTCTATATTCAGCACTAATCCAGCCTATAATTGAGTATAACTCCCTGTTCGGCATGTACCATACAAAGCACCTGCAGCAACTGGAGAGACCTCAGAGGTTTCTAACTAAGAAGGTCAAGGGACTCCAGAAAGTTCCATACACAGACTGACTAAAGTCCCTGTCACTATACTCTGTATCATATAGATTTCTTAGGGGAAACTTATGCCTGGCTTGCACAGCAATCTCAGACCCAAACCTAATGAACTTGCTGCATATCTGTAAATCAAACAGGACTAGGGCTACCCATTCCGGGGACCTAAATATGGCCTGTGACTTAAACAGGACATGCTGGAAGGACAGATTTATCTTCCAGTTACTGAAACATCCTTAGAATAGGCTAACTATTTATGTGAAACAGAGCACTTTTACCACACTGTTCAAGAGGAACCTAGACGAGTGGATGGGGCACTGTAAATTCTTACTATCCATAGCCCTCACAACCCTCCTGGACATGGGTAGCCATTACTAAATGCAATCTTTGGTATTACCTAACATTTTTATGGTATTGCATTGGTATGAAATGACTAGGCTTGAAATGACCTCTTATGATCCTATGATCCTATATATATATATATAGATATATATATATATATAGGTTCAATAGGTTCATACTAGGCTAACTGCCCTAGGGCATTTATAAGCCTAGCCAGAATGTGTTTGGCTTTCGCCACCCATTTTAAATTTATTTTGCTATGCCCTTTTTCGAGGTTAGTATACTGTGCCACTGTCTAACAGTGACACAGAAGTGATACCCGGGGTAAACCTACGATCTCCCATCCACTCATCAAGATTCCTCTTGAAGAGAGTCAATGAGGGACTCTGCCTAACCTGGACTGGGATTTTATTCCAGAGTGAAGGGAGCCTATGGGTTATGAATCTGTCCCTCCAGCATGTCCTATTTATTTCAGTGCTGAGGTTCAAGTCTCGAGCGCGTAGCTTGATGGGATTTGGATTTTCTGAGGTGCAGCATGTCCATTAATTCCGGGTTGGACATGGCTTTATACGTCAGGCACAGATCGCCTCTGAACAGGCGGTATGCCACTGAGTAGAGCTGGAATTTCTTTAACCGGGCAGCATATGGCATCGGTTTGAGCCCTTTGATCCTCTTGGTGAGGTACTTTTGGGGTCTTTTCAGTTGCTGCAGGTGTCTGGTAAGGTACATCCCAAAAGGGGCATTGTACTCAATTATGGGCCTGATGAGGGATGAGTAAAGAGGCACGATGACCTCCCCTGATCTAGATGTGAATCCCTTCATGATTAGGTGGGCTATATAAAATGTTTTTCTAACCACTTTGGCCACGTGGTTGTCAAATGAGAGATTGCTATCAACTTGGGTCCCCAGGTCCCTAATTACTTCTTCTGTACTTAATCGATTACCACCTATGTGGTAATTTGTGGGCACTTTGTTTTTGCCAAAGGGGATGACTATACACTTTTTGGCATTTAGCTTGAGGCCATGGCTCTGGCACCAGTTGTCTGTTTCTATGAGGCCCTTTTGGAGGATGCTTGTGTCGGCTGGAGAGTCGATTATGGCGCCCAGTTTGCAGTCATCTGCGAACTTGGTCAGCCACAATCTTTCTGTGTTGGCCTGTACCTCCGAGAAATATATACCAAACAAGAGAGGTCCCAGGACTAAGCCTTGTGGGACATCACTTGCAACTGGTTTGGAGTCTGACATGGCTCCAGCAATTCTAACCATGTGGGTTCAGTCCTTGAGCCAGTTTGCAATCCATCTAGTGACATAGGGGTTTATATTTAAGCTGGTGAGCTTATCTATAATGCCCAAGTGGGGTATTGTATCGAAGGCTTTTGCGAGGTCCAGGTAGGCTGTGTGGGCCACCTTCCCCTCGTCAATGGCCTTGGTGACTGTTTCAAAGAAATCAACCAGGTTTAAGAGGCAGGATCTGCCCTTAACAAAGCCGAACTGGGTAGGATCCAGTGTCTGTAGGTCCCCAATATCTTTATTTATGAGGTCCATGATGATCCTTTCCATAGCTTTGCAGACCAAGCTAGTCAGGCTTATGGGGCGATAGTTTCCAGGATCCGTTGAGGCACCACCTTTATGGAGAGGGACCACGGTTGCTGTACGCCACTCTCTGGGCACATATCCTGTAGTAAGCCTGAGATTGAACAGTAGTTTTATGTTTGGGTTTAGCTCTTCTTGGAGTTCATGTAGGACGCAGCCCGGGACACCGTCTGGTCCCACTGATGCTGTGTTTTTTGCTTTGGAGAGGGCGGCTCTTACCTGAACATCTGAGATGTCAGGGGGGGCAGCACTCTGCTGGGATAGATATTTGCCCTTTGGTGGGAGGGGAGAAGTTTGCACTGAACCTGTCAGCTAGGATGTTGGCAATGTCTGTGGGTTCAGTGTATTTTTGTCATTTTGGACTAATTCTGAGCATATCTGGGAATTACCACCCAGGTTCCTAACATAACTAAAGAAAGCCTTGTGATTATCCTTAGTGTCCTGTGCAATTTTTCTCTCGAAGCTGGCCTTAGACAATTTTATAAGTGCCCGTAGTTTTTGCTAATACTGATCAGTGATGCCTTCCCTTTTTGGGATTTTGCTCTATCATTTAGTAGCTTCCCCCTTCTATTGTATAGTTTGTTTATGGCTGGGGTCCACCAGACAGGACGTCTGCCTTTGGAGGATTGGGTCTTGGTTTTATTTGGGATCAAGATGATCCATGCATTCCTGAAGGTGTTCATAGAATGCGTTTATAAAGGATTCTGCGGTCTGGGCTGTATTTTCCACAGGCCCGGGGCTTTGAAGGATTCCACCTCGGTTTTGAGGAGTGTGAAATTTGCTTTAGAGAAGTTTTTCACTGTGGTTTTCTGGGCAGGGGGTGGGGTCGGGATGTGAATATCCAGTGAGATTAGTTTAGGGTCTGATCTTACCAGTGAGGGATACACTTCTGGTCTGGAGCATAGAGTCCCCATGTTGGTGATGATCAGGTCCAGTATGCTTTCCCCTCTTGTGGGAGTGGTAACAAGTTGTTCCATAGCATTTGAGTTTATAAATTCTAGGAACCTTTGGGCTAGGGTGTTGGTGCTAGAGTAATGCTCCCAGTCTATGTTTGGGTAGTTGAAGTCGCCCAATATAATGGTGTTTGGAGAGACCTTCATATTTTCCAGTGTTCTCAGGAAGGCCGAGTGGGGTTCCTGGGTTTGGGAGGGTGGTCTGTAGCAGGCTATAAACTGGAAGGCAGTTTTACCCACTGTTAGTTGCACATAGATAGTCTCTGATGCTTCGTGCTTTGCCACCAACCTGGAGGTGTGGGTATCTTTGATGAATATCGATACTCCCCCTCCTTTTGTGGTTCGGTCCAAGTTTTGGGGCCGAAAAGCATGGTGTGAGGTATAACCTGGTAGTGCTGGGGTGCTCTCAGGAGCCCTGAACCAGGTTTCTGTTACTGCACAGATATCGATGTTCTCCATGCTAAGGAGAGTTTCGAGTGCGTGCATCTTGAGGTTTAGACTTCTGGCGTTGAGTAGCATTACTCTTAGTTTCTTATCCCTTGTGATACCTATGGAGGTGGGTTTGTCTTTTGAGCCTTGCCTAAAAAAGGCACTATGGGGGTAGCAAGAGCCTTTGCCAATATCCAAAAGCCCAGGGGTGACAGGTGCAAGCCGTCCCTAGCGAAGCATCGTGGCTTGTCGAGCATATCATCCCAAGCTGACAGGCATTGGATCCCCTTTGAATGACACCAGTACTTAAGCCAATTGTTGAAATTGATCATCTTGTCTTCATATTATGGCATCATTCTTGGTGAGGGTAAGATGCTACTCAAGGTCAGGGTCATAGCAGCCTGGGCTACATGCTCAGAGAGCTCCTTTATGTCTCTTTTCATGTAGTCCAGGGAGGTACGTCTCAGGTCATTCACACCAGCATGGACAATGACTGAGTCATATTTGTACTTGCCTTGGAGTGACCTGAGTGCTTGTGTTATGTGGCGGATCCTAGCGCCCGACAGGCTGCTCACCGTGGCCCTCTCCTTGTTCAGCCTGGTGAGCAGGACGTCAGTGTGCCTGACGATAGAGTCACCTATTACAAGTGTATCAGGTGTGTTGTTTAGTCTTAAGGGCTGTGACTGTTCGGCACACTGGCTTTGTGAGATATGTGTTGCACGTGTTTTGTTTTGGGGTAGCAGTTGCTTGGGTGTCTGCTTTGGAGGTCTCTGCTGCTTGGGCAGATCTTTATTTAGAGCCTCCGAGTATGTTTTTGTGTGATTATGTGTTTGGTTTGCTGTTGTGGTAGGTCTATGTGAGACTGGAATTGTAGTGAGTGTGGTTTCCTTCTCCTCCTGACTGGTTATGCCAGTACTGAGTTGAGAGAGCTTAGCCTCCAGTTTGGCTATATGATTGCATCTCTCACATGTGTTGGAATTTGTTGGGAGGAGGAGAGGGTTGTCTGTGTACATGAGGCAGTTGTAACATTGCCTCAAGATTCCCAGTTTCACCAGCTGGACCGGAGAGGAGATTGACAACTGACCTTTGGACATGCTAGAATAATATTGGGAATTCCTTAATAATTGAAAACAAGGGCCAGTGGGGAGTGAGGGTGTAGTGCTTTTATTTTTTATTGCTGACTTATATAATTGCTTTAGTGAGCAAGTGCCAGGTAACTTAAGTGCAATGTGTTACAGGTAACTTAAATGCAAAAACGACAAACAGTAACTTTCTTTCAAGTGAAACAAGGAAATAAGTACAGTAAGCAATGCAGATATCACTAGTAATCCACAGAAGCTGAGAAGTCACAGATTAGGTGGAATTAGCATTCCAGGGAAATAACAAGCAAACAAACAACAAGCATATAAACAAAGCTAGATTCAGCAGGCCTGGATCTAGTCTATGCTACAGCAAACAAGATGTACCAATTTCAGTAAGTTACAGTTCAAATATTCAGGCACTATAAACCTTTAGCCAGAAATTCCCAGCTCAGAAGGGCAGAGTCCAGCCTCTTCTCCCACAAGAGTGCAGACCAAAAACCTTCTTAATGTAAAAAACTGGCCTGAAGCCCAAGTGCTTAAACCAGAACTAATACACTTTAAGAATAAGAGACACTGGGCTCTCAATCAGCAGTTCCCAACTTAGAAGGATGAAAGCTACCTGTCCTGCCACCACAGTGCATGCCACAAACCTTCCTAATGTAAAACAACTGGTCTGAAGCCCAAGTGCTTAATCCAAAAGACTTAGAATGATAGCTACACTTTAATCAAGTTACTACCAAGCAGTAATAAATACAATTGAATACTTTAGAGAATGCCTGGATTAGTGCTCAAGTTACACAAACAAAGCTAGATCCAGCAGGTCCGAATCCAGTCTATGCCACAGCAAACAAGGCGCACCAACTTCAGTAAGAAGCAGTCCAGATATGCATGCACTATAAGCCTTTAACCAGAAATTCCCATATATATATATATATATATATATATATATATATATATAAATACACACACACACACACACACACACACATATATATATATATATATATATATATATATATATATATATATATATGCGCGCGCATGCACACACACACACACACACACACACACACACACACACACACACACATTACTCATAAGCACTTTTCACCTCTCATACATAGCAAATCTCCCCCTTCTAACTTATAAACGGCCATCTTTTCCCTCCATCCATATGTTTCTGTATCATAAGTCTCATGTTTCACTGCATACTAATATTCTTTATAAAACAGACTTCTTGACATCCAGAATGACAACTGCATCTATGAACTCCAACCTATTTACTTTCTCTCTTTCTAGTAACTATACATATTTAATTTCTGTGCATACATTTGACGTTTCAACTGTGGATCCCAAACATTACATTGCATTTTAAAGTATATACATTTCTGATTCAAATTAAAAATGCCACAATGTTTTAATTTATGTACGAAAAATGAATATCTTCTGTATTGTGTATGTGTAAAGCTGTACAGGTTTTCTCCCTGTACGATGTAAAACTCCAGCTATCTTTCTTTATGCTCTCTGTACTTTGTATCTGTAAGAACTGTGGAGCTTTTCTCACCAAGCCTCCAATAAAAATGGGATCAACCCCATTTTGATTTTCTTGGTAAACAAAGATTAATAAATAATAAATAAATAATAAAATAATTAATTAATTACTAAATAAATATCATCGAACACATGATCAGTGGCAAACACAACATACATAGTCGTTGGCAAACACAATATAAACTCAGTGAAAACAACAATGCCATAGCAAAACCAAAACTACTCAGATACCCTAAGAAGCTAACAACTCAAAAGGGACCGGTTTATAATCCCTTACTTTCAGAATATACTGAAAATATTTAAACATTTAACTGTGACTTTTTTACACTTTACTTTCATTTCATGGCAAAAACAGAAATTACAAGATCTACACACCTTTCTTGCATCACTACTGCTACACTATTTTCCTACATGAAAGATCCTATTCCCCTCGAAACAAATATATACTTGAATATGATTAAACTAATTTATTCAGAGACTCTGATGTTGTGACATTAGCTAGATCTCCATTTAGATTGCCTACTGCTTAAATAGTTTTTATAAAAATAGCACCTGCCTTTTGGAATACTATTTCAAAGTAAATTAGGCAAAATGTGACTTAATTCAAGAAAAGATAAAAATCGCACTTAAAGAAAGTGACTAATTCAATTAATGAACTCCAGTCATATTCTAAAGAGCATGTATACAGTGCGTGTATTTTTTTTTTCATTTTGTTTCTTTTGTTTCTTTCTTCTCTAATTCTTACTACCTCAGTTATTGACTTGCTATCATTGTTATTGCTCTATTGTGTAATTGCTTAATGTTACTTAACAGGGCTCTGTAAAACTTCCTGCTTTGTATTCATTGTCTTCACCTACCTGGCCTCGGTCATGGCTGAAAAGGGCATATGGCCCAGTTCAATTACCTGGTAATACACAAATCAGTTAATTTTATAACAGATCTTAGATTACAAGGAATACAACCCCTCACCTCCTTATTTAAATTCACTAACTCCACTGTGACATAACTGTTACCAAAGCAAAACACCTACTTACATTTGGGAGGTTAGCATAATAGTTTGGCATTTACCTCACAAATACAAGGTACAGGGTTTGATTCTCACTTGTGGTCACTGGCTGGTTATTAGCTGTGTGTAATAGTCTGCAAACTGATTGCCTAGTGCTTACCTATGAACCTATATGTAAGTACAGATTTACCACCAACACTTTAAATAGTCACCTCACAGTAAGACGCTGTCCGGTTTGATTCTCAGCTAGAGCGTCTTCTGCGTGGGGACATGCATGAATGGGCGTACCTTCGTTGAAGGTTGTGCATCAGGGCTGGTAACTCGGCACGTAAAAATCAACTACCAATCATTAGCGGACCGGAGTTCCGCTGTGGCGACCCCTAACCGGGAAAAGCCAAAAGACACAACAACTTTAAATAGGGTTGGAGGTTGGAATAATGGCTAAGGTAATAAGCAATAATCCATTCAAAGGATGTTGTAATGTACGTATAAAAGCTTTATTATTCACACAGATTCAGATTTAGCGCTCCTCCCAATCTGTAACAGGCTTTATCAGACTCTGAATACAGGACACAATCCCAGCCTTAACAGACGAATGTTAATTCATGTGTTAAGTCTGACCTCTTCCTTTAAAGGAACATCTAGACCAATACAATATTAAAACACAACTAACCTACCTAAAATAACATATACCAAACTTCTAAATATATTCTAATATAAAACAGTACAAACCCCAAACATTTTATTGTAAATATAGGAATTTGACCATTACCCACTTTATAATTTAGTAGCCCTGCAGAGTTAAAATACTACAAGTAGAAATGTTATCATTGATGTCAGGGCTTCTTCTATCATCCAAACTCATTTGCCATAAAAGCACTTTCCTTTCCAACAAAAACTGACAGTCTCCACCCCTTCTTCTTTTTCTTTCAGCTTTTCCCAGTTAGGGGTTGCCACAGCAGATCACCTGTCCGCTCATGATTGGCAGTGGAGTTTTACGGTGTCGAGTTGCCAGCCTGTCACCCAACCTTCCACGGAAGGCACACACATGCACACACTCCCTGTTGTCCTTAACTATCTTGTCAATAATAAAAAAATAAAAAAGTAAAATCAAGGCATGTAAAACTATGCTTATATAGGTCATTTTGAGAATTTTTGCTTTTAATATCATACATATGTTTGTAAATTCTATCCTTTTATTTACATAACTCAGCAGTACTGACAATGCCAAATGTACTTCTGCCCATATCTCACAACTACAGTAAGCAGGACATAGAACTGGTTTGCAATATAATGAAAGAGGGTCTTGCCCCCCTTTCTAGAATAACTACATCTACCACATTTAGACATTCTCAATAAAATCAAACTCATTGTTTTTATTTTAAATAAGAGGTTGGCCTTATGATGTAGATTAATGTATGTCTTTTAAGGCTGGGACTGTGTTCTGTGTCCAGATGTGTTATAAATCAAGAGAAAGTGCTAGATCTGAATTTGTATGGACAATAAAGCTATTATAAGTACATTACGACATCCTTCGAGTGGATTATTGGCTATTGGTGTTTTTCCACTTTTGACTGTGAATTTTGATAATGGTTAAAGTGTTTACCTTACAGACACAAGTTACAGGGTTTGATTCTCACCTTTGGGAAGCATAGCTAAACTTAAAATGGCCCCGTGGGGTCAATAGCCTAATAATCACCTATGAACATGCTATAACCAACTAAATAAAAATGTTGAAACCATTCATTGATGATATATATATGTGTAAACATGTACAATCAAACTAGGCAAACACTCATTGAGTCAGCTGGATGGCCACTGTGTGCATTTACGCAATACAGGAAGTGGACATTTGAGACAAATTCACATACATGTGACTTGACAAATGTCAACCCAGTCTTGGATGTGTTGTGGTTTAGGCAAGCTAAAAACAGGTGAGACAAACTGTAGAGATGGACATAAAACACTGAATCTTAAATGAACAAAAAAAGACAAACTGTACAAAACACTGAATGCTACTAATTCTGAACTACAAAACACTGATTGATTCTCACCAGCTCAAAACCCTATGTCATAAACCCCAGCTACAAAAATGGAGATCAAGTGCCATGTTGGTAGTGGTAGTTAGAGAAAGCATTTTTTGTAACATAATGTGTAGGGTTAGGGTTAGGAGCAGGGGTAGGGTTAGGGTTAAGACACACAATTAAGACAGATGGGGTCTTCTGGTTTAAGTGCATATTTTGTGTGTGTAGAACATGAATCTTTTTTTATGAGCGAATGGGATAAGTTACAGTTGTTTGTTACTCTCTTATTGTGGTTGTTGATGCATATAGACTGGTGATAAATGTATGATGACATACATAACAGTGGTTAAATAAAATATCTACACAGCATAGCTGATAAGCATATTTATCACATCCATTTATTATTGCATGTTGTACAGAAACAGGGAGTGAGAAAGAAATAACAAGAGAAGACAAAGGGCCAGATAAATGACAGGGGGTATAACAGAGGAATCAAAAAGGCCAGTAAGAAATTCAGAAGAACAATCTTTTACTCCAGCTGGGGAAAGGTATAAATAAGACATATGCAAAGAAGTAGTAAATACAAAAATAAATAAATAAATATGATTACCAAATGGGGCATGCATTATGTCAAAAATATGGAAAATGAAAACATCTCTAGTGTGCGGATTAACGCAAGAATGAAATTTAACCCACAAGAGGATAAGTTGTTGGGGAAAGCTAAGCAAAGATTAGGGAAGGGCAGACCTCAAGATTCATAAGTTTATGAACTAAGGACATTATATAACTTTCACATGCTTTATTAATGAGTAAATTAAAATTGTCTGTAGCCATCGGGGTATTCATAGAATAATAAAGTAATGCCATCATGTGTCGTGGCTGTGAGATCACCTCCTCAAAAATATCTGGCACTAGCATTCCTACAGTTAAATAAATTGCTATAAAGTCATCCAGCAAACTGAATTAGTGACAGGTATTTTATAAAATGAAATGTAATGGTCAAGTACCTATATGCATTTACAGTGTAAAGGAAGATACTCAATGACTCTGGGAGTCTGTTTCCTCATACAAAAGAACTGGTGGCCCTAAACTGATCCAGAGCTCAAGTGTTAAACTGCCATTGGTTGAGAATAAATCAAACAGAAACTCCAGGAAGTGATAGCCCATGAATTATGCATGGAATGAATTATGCAGCTGTTCTTTATTAATTTATATGTGGGTCATGGGAATCTGAAGTTCAGAAAAAAAAGTTTTAAAAGATCTGTTAGTTGGTTGATTTCAAGATTTTCATTTTTTTAAGTATTAGAGTGTTGTTCGTGCAATAAAGTATAATCAGCATTTTTGAATACGTCATGGACTATAGTTTTTATTTATATGTCCATAAAAAGCACAGCTTGTTTGGGTGATATTCAATTACATTTGCTATGGACTCCCATGATGTATCTGTGGGTATCTTTCTGACAAACCAAATAAGCTGAACTGCAGGGATTTGTGTCTCCTCCAAAATCACAGATATGACTGCATGGAAACTAGCTATGAGCTACATGACATGGTTTGTTAGAAAATGGCTTCCAACTGATGGGAAAACTTATTGTATTATTTTATATAGTTACTAGAATGTTTTTTCAGAAAAAAAAATGAAGAACTAGAACAAAAGACTGCAATCAAGAGGAAATTTCAAAGCTATTTTTTTTTATAAAACTCAAAAGACCACGTGAGTGAAGATATTGAACAGTCAAGCATGACTGTTAAAGAAGGTAGGAAAGTGGCAATTAATTGAGAGGGATGGCGATAGGTGATATGATACCCCAACCCTACATAGGAAATGGAAAAAGGGAAGTTAATGATGAATGATGAGCATAGAACTCTCACAGAGGTGAAGTACATAAAATAATACCAAATCATACAAGAACAGTAAAGAGAAAAAGAGAAAAGGTTTAAAGTTTAAGTACAGAATATATGAAAAAAAATGCTATTTATGAATTTGTAGGTTTGAATGTCAAGGTTACACACTAATCACTTTCAAGAACTGTGTTTTCTATAACCTCATTTTGATCATTTAATTTCCTCATGCACACACACACACACACACACACACACACACACACACACACACACACACACACACACACACACACACACACATAACACTTTCAATACATCTTTGATGATGGTAACTTTGTTATAATTTTGATATGTTATAATTAAATGTTATAATTTTGTTTCTTCTACTGTCCTGGACCTTTCCAAGGCATTCGACATGGTGTCACACGCAAAGCTATTAGACTCCCTTACATCCTTATCCTTTGCTACCTCTACTATTTCCTGGTTCAAAAGTTATCTGTGAAAGACAACAGGCTGTCCAATGGCAAGATGTCTTATCTCCCCTACTTCCTAATTCCATTGGCGTACCACAAGGATCAATACTGGGTCCACTTCTCCTTTCCATCTTTACAAACAACCTGCACACTGCCATAATCCAAGGAACTCTTATACAGTATGCTGATGACTCAACACTCATCTGTGCACCCCCATCTCTCTCTACCCTACAGCAACTTGCTCAACAATCCTTCTCTGCTATTGAAAAATGGATCACTAATATTCAACTCATCCTTAACCGCAACAAAACCAAATTACTTTTATTCACTCCAAATAAATCCAAGTCCACTTTTCCAACCTTTTCTATCTCATCCAAAAATGGTACACTAATCACTCCTTCAACTCACACCAAACTCCTTGGGGTAGAAATAGACAATAATCTCTACTTCAATGTTCACATAGCCCAAACTGTCCAAAAGGTTCATAAGAAAATGGGTACTCTCTATAGTTACAAACACTTTCTCACTGATAAGGCAAGAATAACCTTAGCTCAAACTCACCTTCTATCCACTCTTACATATGCAGCCCCAATTTTAACCCACATTAGAAAAACTGATCTTGATAAAATGGAATCATGTTACAACAAAATTGCTAAATTCACCAATAACTCTACTTTCAGAACCCACCACTGCCAAGTACTGACACCTTAAATGGCTAGAATTACCCCAATTACTCACTTTCCGACAGCTAACCACTGTATTTAACATCCTGACCAACCCTGAGAAAACTCCTGCCTTACAACATCTGCTCACCCATTACTCTATCACTCGTTCCCTCTGCTCTACCACTACATCTCTCCTCAGTACCGTTAGGGCTAACAACACTGCAGGAAAATCTCTCTACTCTCATACCATTGCTAAGGCCTGGAATAACCTCCCTTCCTCCATTATCTCTACCACAAATATTACACAATTCAAAAAACTACTTAAATCACACCTTCTGGAAACATGGCTCTGCCCATGCATAACTTGATACAACTCCCTATCATTGCATTCTCCAACTACTATGGATCCAATTTCTCAACATAGGTCTTGTCTTACTATTTCAAGTATCTTACTCTCATTACCTTTTGTACTTCCTAGGATTTTGCATATTTATATAAACTTTTTTATTTATACTTGTTCTCTCTGGGCTAGTTACTTTAATTTGTCTAAACTCTTGTACTAACATTTTTGCATTTTGTATTTTTCCCTGAAATTGTGACTGTTATTCATTTACTATCTGTAATTTTGCTGTACTCATATTTTCGGAGTTTTTCTCCCCGGGCCTCCACTGAAAATGGACCTTCTCCAGCTGGATTTTCCCAGTTAACAAATGTAAAATCTTCTTCTTTTGGCTTTTCCCGGTTAGGGGTCGCCACAGTGGATCACCTTGTCCGATCATGATTGGCAGTGGAGTTTTACGGTGTCGAGTTGCCAGCCCGGTGCCCAACCTTCTACAGAAGGCACACACACGCACACACACCTAGGGCCAAGTTAGAGTGTCCAATCCACCTGCAGCATGTCTTTGGGATGTGGGAGGAAACTGGAGCACCCGGAGGAAACCCACATGACCACAGGGAGGACATGCAGACTCCACACAGAAGGCACCCCAGCCGAGGATCGAACTGGAGAACCTCTTGCTGTGAGGTGGCAATGCTAACCACTGCACCACCGTGGCCGCCCAGTTAACAAATGTAAAATAAAATAAAACAAATAAATAAATAAATCAAACATTTATATTTTGCATTACTAATGTATGTTCTTTGGGAGATGTCTAATGATATTACCTTTATTGCCATTAAGGGCAAGATGGTTACACCTGCTCCAGCTATATATCTTTAAAAAAATATTGAGAAACACACCATCTCTTAGTGAAGTAATTGTTACCCAGTTTGCAGTCTTCAGCATATTGTGTTACCCAGAGCCCATTTCCTGCTTTTACATTTCACTAGTCTAAAAATAAGTAACCACAGAATGGATCCATAAAGAGTATCGATGGTAACCCTTGTTGGAATGAACAGATAACCCCCTACCCTAACTTGTTTAGGAATACAGCTTAATTACCGTTGCCCTTTTGACTATGCATGGATTGGATGTATTGCATTAGTAAATTATTTCTGTCATGTGGAAGCATGGAAGAGTGCTGACTACGTTATAAAGGTAGGGTAAGCAGAGTGCACTCTTTACCGAGAGCTACTTCTACCTCTTTATGCATGATTCAAAAGGCAAGCTTTACCTTTACCTTTGGCAAATCCATACTGCTCCACATTTTACAAAGTATATCTTCATGATTTTATATTGTATACAAGTCAGGCAGATGGGCCAAACATTGTTTAGATGCAATATGATGTCTCATGCACCCACTTTGTAAATTAGTACCACTACTGTATATTGCTGTAAGTGAGGGACACATCCACATACTAATGTTTTGTTTAACAGAACTGACAGGAGTTTAGTTAGTTTTTTTCTTTATTCTTGAAAGGAAACCATCAGATATGTTGTGAGGTCCCATGAAACTCGAGTTTTTAATTTTATTTTAGGCAACAGTTATATATGTAGTAAATAATGAGCATTTCTTGTTTTGTTAGTGGCACTCTGACATATATCTTTGCTCACTGCAAAGTCTGCATAATTTTTCTGTAAACATATTTGGTATGGCTGATCACATCACTGTTTATTGATAACATCTGTCATTCCCATGCTGCACATTTTTAGTTTGCAACTGCTACAGTTTATGCCACACACACAGAGCACTATAATTTTTCAGTTCTGACTGCAAATACAATACCAGCACCTGAATACCACTAATACATTAAAGCCACAGAATGTTACAGCGCTTCAGTTCTTACCACAAATGCAATACCAGCATTTGAATACCACTAATACATTGAAGCCACAGAATGTTACAGCACTTCAGTTCTTACCACAAATGCAATACCAGCATCTGAATACCACTAATACATTGAAGCCACAGAATGTTACAGTGCTTCACTTCTTACCACAAATACAATACTGGCATTCAGTGAATGCTGATAATGTACTGAAGGCTGATCAGGATCTGCTGATCAAACTCCCTAGCACTGTGTGCATGGGGTAGCTGCCCCTTCTCCCCACCTTAGCCATCCCTCCATTTGCAGGCACAGCCCAGGTAAATTAATCACAACAAAACAGAATAAAACATATGAAAAACAAAAAAAGATACATACAGGCATTCAAGTATTCACAGATGGACTAAAGATTGTTTGACAGATATGAGCAGTATAAAAGTATCTACAATTCTACTTTGAAACAGCTATAATAAATCCAAATAGAAGTTCTTAGCTGTCTTGTGTTCTTAAGGTTTCAGTGAAGGTTCAGTGAAGGAGAATAAGGTGAATAAGAACATGAAAGAGGGAGTAGAAAAGAAATATATTGAAGGAGAGAGAGAGAAACCTAGACTTTAGTGATAAAATTAATATTTCATTAGTAATGTGGGGAATGGGGTAGTGTTCGTTGATCAGTGAGGCATGTAGATGGGGAGTGGGTTTTAGGTGAAGTGCCCTGAATGATGGCAGGTGCATTTACTTTGTTGGTGAAGGAGGGAGATAACATCTTTTCTACAGCTAGTGAGGTCTTGGCTTTCTTTAATATTAGGAGGGAAGGCCTGCCACAAATTAGGATTGAGAATGGGGAAGGCATAATTGGTAGATTGTATTGAGGTCCTAGGTGTTGCAAGTGATGGTCCATTTTGAGAGGGACAAAGTACAGTTCTGTAAGCTCTTACTATAATACTAGAAGTCCTATTTCTCACTGGTGCAGTATTCTTTACTCTTGGGATATCCTGTTGATGATAGCCTAATATCTAGCCAATATACCAAAGCCTTAGCATCTTCCATGCATCATAAGTCAGAAGTATGTCCTATGTGCAAGACACAATGTATATATATGGCATATGGACAGCAGAAAATAATAGGGTGCAGGAGGGCTGGAGGGACAGAATACTGCAACAGTGAGAGGTAGGAATCTACTGTTATGGTAAGAACTTACACAATCTGTACTATGTCCTTCTTTATTCCTATTGTAGTATTCCTTACTCTTGGAAAAGTACAAAAGCTACTGGAAAGTATGGGAGGAGAAAAAACAGTGAAGAGTCCTCTACAAATCCATGAAGGATGGTCCTAGCAAAACCTTCCTTGGCCCTGGAAATGAAATTCAACTTGCAATGTCTGGTAAAAGTGTGAATAGAAAATCAAATAGCAGATTTCAAGATGGATCTAGTATCAAGACCCTTGAAAAAAGCACCATTAGTGGCCACTGCCCTGGTAGAATGAGCAAGAACAGAAGAGGAAAGCTGCTTGCCACAAAAAGAATAAGAAAAAGAAAAGGTCTTAGAAATCCAGGAGGAGATGGTTTGTTTAGGCACTGCCAAACCCAATTTCCTGGCATGAAGGGAAACAAAAAATTGCTAAGATTTTCTGATGTGATTTGTCTTATCCAATTAGTATTTGAGCTGTCTATGTTATTCCAAGGTGTGTAGTACCTTTTCACTGGCAGATTGTGGGGGAAAGGGAGGGGAGAGGATTGGGCTGACTCAAAGACAAATCATTAACCACCTTTGGCATAAAAGAAGGATTGGTATGAAGAGACATCCTGTCCTTGTGAAAAAAACAAAATAAGGACAAACTATCATGAGTTCCTGAAATTCAGAGACCCTCTTGGCAGATGTAAGACCCACCACAAATACAGAATTCAAGTACAATGCTGCATGGAAGAAGAAAAGTCAGGCTCAAAATGGTACTGAGTCAATTTTTCAAGAAAAGAATTAAGGTCACAAGAAGGAGGAGTAGGCCATCTTGCAGGCCCGATATGAAGGATCCCTTTTAGAAATTGTCTGACTTCAAAATTAGAAGCCAAAGGTGAACTCAGAGGCAGACAGACAAAAATGGCTGACAAATGCTTTTTAACAGAGGAATATGCCAAACTAGCATTGAGCAACTCACACAAATAAGAAAGGGCCATAGGGAGCCCAGCAGATAAAGGGTCCAGTTCATGCCTGAGACACCAAATAGAAAATTTCTTCCATTTAGCCACAGAGGATTTTCTAGTATTGGGTTTTCTGGCCTCTGCAAAACCAAAGCGCATCCTCAAAAAATTGGTGCTTGAAAGAAATCAAAACCCTAGCACCCAAACTGTCAGTTGCAGTATGGACAAGTTAGGTTGGGGTTCAGGCACCTAGGCAGCGAGACATTCCCCTGTGGTACATTTGACTGGGGACACATGGCAGAAGTGATGGTCAGCTGCAGAGAAATATGGCTGTTTGCAAATTCCCTGTGGGCAAAGAGAAGCACATACTGCCATGCTCACAGCTTTAATAACCAAATGCATGGAGGCAGAAGAAGTAATGAGTGTTGTGCTCAGTGTAAAGTACGTACATATGTAACTACAGTGTGTAGAAGTGTGCTACAGCATGAAGGAAATTCTGCAGGCTACTGTAGTCACATTTATGCTCCAGTATGCGTTTTAGGCAATGTTCCCTAGACAATGTAAAGAGGGTAATGGTCCACACACACTCCGATTATAAAGGTACTGCACATTGTGCACTGCATTTGTACTGCCACTCACATGCCCTCAGGCCAGTCTGCTTGATGCCTGCCATATTGCCTGCTGTCTCATGTTCCCTTGGAGACCATGGGCATTGTTTTCTCCCTGTGACTTTGGTTCTTGAAGTTGTGAGCATGGCAACACATTCTTCTCTTTGCCCACAGGGAATTTGCAAACAGCCATATTTCTCTGTAGCTGACTGTTATGTCTGCCATGTATCCCCAGTCAAATGTATCACAGGGAAATGTCTCACTGCCTATGTGCCTGAACCCAGGTTGGGGTTCAGGCACCTAGGCAGCGAGACATTCCCCTGTGGTACATTTGACTGGGGACACATGGCAGAAGTGATGGTCAGCTGCAGAGAAATATGGCTGTTTGCAAATTCCCTGTGGGCAAAGAGAAGCACATACTGCCATGCTCACAGCTTTAATAACCAAATGCATGGAGGCAGAAGAAGTAATGAGTGTTGTGCTCAGTGTAGAGTACGTACATATGTAACTACAGTGTGTAGAAGTGTGCTACAGCATGGAGGAAATTCTGCAGGCTACTGTAGTCACATTTATGCTCCAGTATGCGTTTTAGGCAATGTTCCCTAGACAATGTAAAGAGGGTAATGGTCCACACACACTCCGATTATAAAGGTACTGCACATTGTGCACTGCATTTGTACTGCCACTCACATGCCCTCAGGCCAGTCTGCTTGATGCCTGCCATATTGCCTGCTGTCTCATGTTCCCTTGGAGACCATGGGCATTGTTTTCTCCCTGTGACTTTGGTTCTTGAAGTTGTGAGCATGGCAACACATTCTTCTCTTTGCCCACAGGGAATTTGCAAACAGCCATATTTCTCTGTAGCTGACTGTTATGTCTGCCATGTATCCCCAGTCAAATGTACCACAGGGAAATGTCTCACTGCCTATGTGCCTGAACCCTTGGGGTTGTCCCACTAGGGATGAACATGCGTTTGTTTAAGATTAGACTTTTCTGATTGACACTGTTTCTCCCACTGGTAGTATCCTGCCAGTAGTCTGGGTAGCCGTGCTGTGCAATGCTTAGAGGTGCTTAATATTCAATTTGCATGATATTTGCCTTTTGGCATTGATGTCTTCTTCATTACATGTTATATATGTGTCTTGTATCCTTGATTCATGTGTACGTACGCTGTATGGAGTCCTGGGAACTTCAACACTTTATTGCAATAACACCTCACATCAGGCCTTACTGCAGTACTCCAGTTCACATATTTATGTTATGTAGCAGGTTATACCACTTCACACTGTACATGGATTCAGTTCACATGTTTGGTTAGATTTTCCTGTGTTGAAAATTAGTTTGCTGATACTTCATGCACATCTATTACTATGATGGCTTAGTGGTTAACTACAGTGACTATAGTGTACAGGCTCTTGAGTTTGAGCCTTGCAGCAGCAGTTTATTTTGTTGCTGGGCAGAACTTGGGCCGTTGGATCCAGAGTGATTAAGGCACTTTAAAGCGGTTGTAAGCAGATTTGCACAACGGAAGCACTGTTAACCTCTGGTTACAATTTCTTACATTCAGTTAGCTTCTTCTTTGCTTACTCTGTGTGGGCAATGTATACCCCTGCTCAAACACACTTGGACACACTTATCGCTGCTTATTCGTGCTTAGACCTGCTTACTTGTGCCTTATTCATTATGACACTGACACTTCACATGTGCATTTAATGCAGTACTCCAGTTTACATTTAAATGTTATTATGTAGGTTATATGGCAAAAAGATGTAAAAATATGTTCATATACAGATTTCACATGGAAAATGATATGTGCTATAGTGGGACTCTAACCAGGAATGCCTGTTCATTAGGCAGATGCTCTAACCACTTCACTATTACTGTGCTGCTTCATTTGCATATATATTCCTTGTTATCCTCTTCAGCCTTTTCAGCTGCTTTAACCAAAGCTAAGCGATGGGCAAACCTGCACACCTATGGTTAGCTGTACTCGGAGTCGCTGAAGCAAAGCTGTCACATAAAAGCACTCCTAATGTCAGTCAGGTTGTCAGTAGTACACACGCTGTACCCATCACACACAATTAAAAGCAGATAAGTAGACCCACATATGCTGAGGCCCTTAGACTCCAAAGACTTCCTTGATGAAGTTCATATAATAAATAACCTCAGCAGCCCCAAGTGCACTCTTCAAAACAGCACCCACTTCAACAGATACAACCACATCTCACGGATCCTCTACTTCTAAGCTCATAAGGCAAGCCACCACACAGTCCAACATTCTGGCCATTGTAGACTCCATTGTGAGACACAATGATGTCCCACTCACCAAGCTGAGTAAGGAGAAAGTCACAATGAGTTGCTTATCAGGGGTCAGGACCCAGCACATTATGCATGCACTCAAGTCATTGGACTGCAAGTACCAGTATGAATCAGTCATACTCCATGTGGGTGAATATGACATGAGATGTACCTCCCTAGACTATATGACGGGAGACATCATGGAGTTCTTGGAATACATACCCCAGGATGGTATAAGCCTAGCACTGAGCAGCATTTTTCCTTCTCCAAGGATGATGGCACAATACGAACAGAAGATGATTGGCTTTAATAATTGGCTTAGTTTCTGGTGTCATTCTAAGGGGGGGTGCAATATTTGTCAGCATGGAAGGAGATGGCCAACAGGCCACGATGCTTTGCCAGGGATGGTCTGTACCTCTCCCCTCTAGGCTTTTGAATACTGGCTAAAACACTGTCCTCCCCCATAGTGCCTTTTTTAAGGATTTCCAAACTGACAATACTTCTGACATAGCAAATCAAAACAAGGAAAATCTAAAGGTGTTACTGCTCAGTTCTAAGAGTCTAAACAAGAAACTCCACTCCCTACAAGGACTCCTCATCCTAGAGAATACTGACATCTGTACGGTCAATGAGACGTAGTTTAAAGCCACAGGCAGCACATCAGCAGTGCAAGGCTGTAATGACTTCCACACATTTAGACCAGCTACTACACATGCAGGGACTAAAGGTAGAGGTATCTCGAAATACATCAAAAATTAATACACATCAAGGCTGATCAAACAGGACAATGCACTTAAGCTTCTCCATGTTCATATCACCATAACTGGAATCCCATACCACTTCTTTGCAAGCTATAGGTCCCCTTGTATGACACAGAAAACCCATAACATGTATTTAAACTTATTGGAAACACTCAGCATGCAACCCAATACCATATTCATGGGGAACTTTAACTGCCCACAATTAACTGGGAATTATATATGACATCAAATGTCCCGGCCCAGAGATTCCTGGATTTTGTAAACACAAACTCCCTGGACCAGATTGTCACTACAGGGTTGCAAACATACTGGATCTGGTCTGGTCCTCACTAATATGAGAGACTGCTGCACACCCCCCATTGTAATGTCTTCTCTAGTAAGGTCAGACCACAAAATGGTCTCCATTGAAGCAAAAACTAAACCCTGAACCCCAGCTAACCCTGGAATGTTCAGGAACTACTCTAAGGCTATCTTCCTACTATTAAGTGATAACCTGCCAAAATTTCAAGCCCCCATAAACCCTGAAAACACTGCTGCCTACACGGATCTGTTGACAGAGACTCTATAAAATATGTTGCAAAGAGGCAGCTCTACCCACCAGAAGAAGTACAGAGCTAACTCAAAAAATAAGCTGCCCTCAGGGAATCATAACATCAATAGGTTGTATAACAGAAGAAAGAAAATCAGGGCAAAAATTAGGAAGTATAGCATCCAGCAGGATAAAACACTCTCATCAAACTAAACAAACAGCTCAGAGGACAAATAAAGTTTATGAAAGCCAAATTTGAGGTAAATTTGGCCTCCCAGGCCAAGGACAACCACAAGGCATTCTTTAGGTATGTCTGCAACCTCAAATGCAATACACAATTGTGTGCGGAGCTCATTGTTAATGGAGGCAGCTATACTGAGCCAGAAGATTAAGCAAGCCTACTGTCTGACAAATTCAGCTCTAACTTTACCCATATCTCCCCTCAAACTCCCTTCTGAAAATGCCATCAAATATAACTCCCCCTACTATCACTAGGGAACAAGTCCGCAATGCTCTCTCTAAGGCTAAGAACATTGCATCAATGGGTCCGGACATTATCCCAGGATGCCTTCTAAGTAGCATGACACAGGACCTATTAGGCCCTCTGTAATTGCTGTTTAACTGTAGCCTCCAAAAGGCTTCATGCCTGCCAAATGGAGAACAGCAACAGTAATCCCTGTGCACAAAGGTGGGCCATCTACAGACCCCAAAAACTACAGACCTGTAAGTCTCCTAGTCTCATATGCAAAGCAATGGAAAGAATTATTGTGGAAATGATAAAAAATGACATAGAAAATCTCCAGACACTGGACTCAACACAATCTGATTTCATCAAGGGCAGGTCATGCCTACTCAGCCTCGTGGACTTCTTTGACAAGATCACCAAATCGATAGATGAGGGCAAAACAGTTCACACTGCCTACCTTAACCTGGCCAAGGCATTTGACACAGTACCTAACTCTGGCATTGTTGACAATCTCAGGAGATTAGTTATAAACCTTTATGTCACCCAGTGGATAACCTGCTGGCTCATAGACTAGGAAGTTAGAATTGGAAAGGCCACCTTTACAAAGAGGCCAGTCACAAGCAGAGTCCATCAGGGACTGGTCCTGGGACCGCTTCTTTTTGGCATTTACTTCTCTGAAGTCAAGGGCCTCAATATGACCAGATTTGCAGATGATTGCAAATTAGGACCAGTCATAGAATTGTCCATCAACACAAATGTTCTCCAGGAAGGGCTGACACAGATAAATAACTGATGTCTGAGCCATAGACTAAAATTAAATGCCAAAAAATGCATAATAGTATCCTTTTGGAAGTCATCCATTCCTAGTAACTTTCATATTGACAACACATCCCTAATAGCTGACCCAGTAGTTGGGGACTTGAGGACACATGTAGACAGTAATATAGCCTTTAACTATCATGTGTCTACAAGTAGTGAGGAAACCATTTCATGTTGTGCAACTTATAAACAAAGGTATGGCATCCAAGTCCAAGGAAGTAATTGTTCCACTGTATCCAGCATTCATCAGACCTATCATTGAGTACAATGCCCCCTTTGGTATGTACCTAACCAAGCATATCAAACAACTGGAATGTCCACAGAGGTTCCTCACTAAAAGAACACAGGGGACAAGTAATATGTCCTGTGCAGACCGCCTCAAGGTCCTATCCCTGTATTCTGTCCCTACAGGCTGTTGAGGGGAGATCTATGCCTGGCATACAAGGCATTGTCAGACCCAGCTCTGTTGGAGCTCCTGCATATCCACAAAACAAACAGCACCAGAATTACCCATTCTAAAGACTTAAACCGTGCCTGTGATATAAACAGGACATACTGGATAGACAGGTATGTATCCTAGAGACGAACCCTTCTCTGGAACGTGCTCCCTATCCATATGAAGCAGAGTTCCATCCTGACTCTATTCAAGTGTAACCTGGACAGTTGGATGGAGAAGTGGAAATTCATCCCTGGTTTAGCACTTATGCCACTAATGGACACAGGCAGCCTGTAAATGGTTCATCTCCCAGGCTCCTGTTTGTAAATGTTTCATCTCCCAAAACTCCTGCTTACACTTAGCAAGGGTGCCAGAATTTGTCAGAGATTTGGGATGTATGGATAGGCTTAAAAAAGGTCATTTTGGTTTTTAGGCTAGTACATACTTATAAACCTATGACCCTCCATGTATATGGTTATATGACACTAGATCGCTAACCCACTATATTGGCATACACTACATCAGATTTCTCCTGAAATGAGGATACTAACTAAGTGGGATTTACCTGGTCAAAAAAGGACAAAAAAATAAATAAATGCATTGACCACAAATGGTTAAAACACAATCCATTAACACGCTGGTATGCATGCATCAAGCACTGACCCCTCACACCCCACAGCAAATTATATATACCAACTCAAAGATTTCAAAACAGTGGGGAAAGGTCAAAATTCCTCTTCCCACTGTATAGTGATCCCGTGCCCAAAACAATTCATATCCCGTTTGACAAAACAACCCTCCTAACAAATGTTTAATCTAAAGAACATATGATAAAACACATGGAACCTATATAACTACATATATGTGTGTGTGTGTATATATATATATATATATATATATATATATATATATATATATATATTATATAATTTGGAATTGTCCCATCAATATTAAAACACTCTATTAATGTTCCTTTACCTAATGCCGACACACTCTTGCAAATCATATATTACAGACCCATGTCAAACCTCTGCCCCTAACAAAAATTTTCAATAAGCTACTAATAGCTATGGCCTGCTCTGTGATCAATAATATGGTTTCAGAAATTCTTTTAGCACCATAACAGCCCTTCTCCCAGCTACTGATAACATCTGCAGGAATATAAGCAGTGGCCTTTGCTGCTGGTGCGTTTGAAGGCATGACCAAGGGCTTTCAATCAGTCAGCCATAACCTTCTCCTACACAAACTCCAGAAACTCAGCTTTGGTGATAATGCAATATCTTGGTTCAAAAATTATCTGAAAATCGAGCATTTCGAGTTTTCTCTTCTAACACCTCTTCAGAATACTGGAGTGCTACAAGGCTATGTCTTAGGTTCATTGCTGCTTTCATCATTTATTAACAACACGAATCATGATCTTCCAAGCCACAAGATTGTCATGCATGCAGATATTTTCCTGACTGAAGGCAGCAAATCACTTCTGTCACAACAAAATAATTTACAATCTAAATTCACTAACTTACATAAGTGGCTGCAGAAAATAAACTTTAGATTGATAGTTCAAAAACAAGCATCATGATGTTTTCAACCCCAAACTTCCTTCACTAAAAGACATCATAGGCGATACCATTCCCACCATAACATAAAGATACCTAGGATGCAGCCTTGACCCTGCACTTAATTCCTCCCCTCACACTGATAACATAAATTCCTATCTCAAGTCATCCTACTAAATTTCCCACCTACTGCCTGCCTCTGCTTAAATAGTGCTACCTAAAAATGCTCTAATATCTAACATTGAATATGCCCTTTCAATTACTCCACCTCATTCAGCACAAAATACACAAAAGCTTCAAGCAGCCAAAGATGAAATATTCAGATTTGCTCTTCAACCAGACCAAAATAGGCATCATTGTGACCTATTAGAAAATTTCCACTAGTTTCCTGTAACACAAAAAGATACTTTTCTTCTGGAGACTCTTATATATATATATATATATATATATATATATATATATATATATATATATATATATATATATATATATATAATATTCTAAAACTAGGTTACTGCCCCCCCAGAGGGCAAAACTGTACCCTCAGAAGCAGCTGAGATCATTCTCTGACACTAGCTTGACCAAGATTCAGACTTTCCATTGGGAAAAATGCCTTCTCTAGGGTAGGACCTGTCTTGTGGAACCACCTGCCTAATGGAGTAGAAAAGAATGACACATTAAGAGACCTTCAAATATCTCTGCAGAAATACCTTTGGAAAGAGTGTATATGCACCTGCTCTCCTGGTAGTGGCTAAGCTCCATAGCTCTTACTCATATAATTCTACAGGTGTGTTTAT
>NC_056735.1:1425249588-1425302088 GCF_019279795.1 Protopterus annectens
TCTAAAGAATTAGTGATTAATGAGACTGTGACATCTGTTTTAAAACAAATTCATTAAACAAACATCTCATTTATTTATTTGTTTAGATTTGTTGACCAGGACAGAGCAGGCTAGTTTTAGGCTTATAAGAACCAGTACTGAAAATAGATAGTCATACGAAATTGCTGGAATTGGATGCATCAGCATCAGCAGCAGAGTACAGTAAGACAGAGAGACTAGAATTAGAAAGGGTACACTTTAGAGGGAGGTATTCCTACAGCTTTGAGCCCATCTCTGAGAAACTAAGATCTGCCCTGTGAGGTTTGTTTCAAGGTGTATATAGTGAAATGGAGTTATGGGGAAGTGGGTAAAGATGGTAAGTTGTGGTTCTGATAATGAGTTGGCAAAGTAGGAAATAAAAAAGTTTAAATTCAGTAGTTTAAAAACTAGGGAGCTTAGAAGGCATTGTGTCCTCTGTTCAGAAGGTAACCACTTAGCCTTGGTGAGGACAAGATGGTGTTGTTTCCTATTAGGGAAAAGGGTAATGAATCTGCAGATTTGGCTAGATAATGTCTGTAGTATAGATGGGTTATCATGGTCAGCATGGTTAACATGGTCCAGACATACAAATATTTGGGCATTTGGCTACATTACACACTTGCACACTTTTGCTGAGTCTGGTGTGGGCAAAGTCTTTAAACACAGTAAATAGAGTTATACATTCACAAACTCTAAGTAGAGTTATACATTTATGAACGCTAAGTAGAGTTATACATTCACAAACTCTAAGTAGAGTTATACATTCACTAACTTGATTACAATGGAATCCAGAAGAACCGTAGGGATCAATGGCCTAAATCTGAAGATAGAATATACTCTACTCAAAATCTTAACTGTCCATACAGCCCAACTATTCTCCATACTATGCATCTCACTTTAAATATGTAAGCTTATTTCATTTTCTGAAGCCCACAAGCATTATTGTGAATCAGTAGTAAAAGGTAACTGGCTTCCAGTTACCGAGTGAGCTATTTTACTGTTGCCCACGCTGACATTCTGACTGTTACATCATGGTTACTGCCCACCCTTAGTGCACAAACTGGATATATTGACTTATCACTGTTGTTAAAAGAAAACAAAACCAAGGGTCCCTAAATTTGAAAAAGGCATGCCTTTGGCATAATGATTGAGAAGAGGCCTTTAGTTAGCATCATCATATAGTTCTACATTTGACCTGTTAATCAGGTTGATTTAGGTTCATAGGTAAGTACTAGGCTATCTGCCCAAGGGCATTTATAAGCCTAGCCAGAGTGTGTTGGCTTTTGCCACCCCCTTAGATTAGTTCCCTGTGCCTCTGACCAACAGAGACATTAGTTCCCTGCGCCTCTCTCCAGCAGAGCCACTGCAGTGATCCCCGGGGTAAATTTTCTGTTTCCCATCCACCCGTCAAGGTTTCTCTTGAAGAGTGCTAGTGAGGGGCTCTGCCTGATGTATATTGGAATCGTTCCAAAGCATGGGGATTCTCTGGGTCAGGAATCTATCCCTCCAGCACATCCTATTTATTGTTGTGGTAAGGTTTATAACCCTAGAGCGTGTGGCTGTCAGGGAATTTTTTTTTTTTTTTAGGTGGAGCATATCCACCTAAATTTGTTTCATCAGTACTTAATTCAAATAATTGCATGGTGCCTTCTCTTTTGGCCCATAACTTATATAAAGCTGCACTTCTTGATATTATTATATGGAAAGAAATATGAAATATGAAACTTGATATGTATTTACAAGTTATGCACTGCCAGTACAATGGAAGGATAAAGCCCTGATATAATCCAGGTGACCTGGGTTTGATTAGTAGCTTGGGCAACTGTTTGACATAATGTGAGGAGGATGGATGTACTTGTTGTGATGTGGGAGAAGCAGACTGAGGCCATCAAATGTCTCAATCCCATAGAAGAGGGTCAGCAGCATAAAGGCTGACCCTTGGGTAGCATTTGGCCATCAAATCATGTATGCTATAGCTTTCATCACTGGTGCAGGGAAGTGTGCACTACCACAGAGGAAGGTCTATGTTATGATATGAGTCACATGTCCCCCACCCAGAGAAGGGGTTAGGGCCTTTAGTATACCTCCCACACACACACCATCATTGCTGGGATGCTGGCAAGATCACAAACTACCCCTAAGGCTGCTTGGTTGATGGCCACTTCAGATGGTTTTCATCTCCATGCAAGGGACACTCAGTCTAGGAGAATGAATGGGCTCCAATCCATCTGGGGAAGGCTTTATGGTCAATAAGCATGAAGAAAAGCATATAAATAAATAAATGCACAAAAGTTATACACCTGTACATAGCATACATAGTTTATGTCCCCCCCTCCCCCTCAAAAGGAGAGATATCTATACCAAGCGATTGCAGCCCCCCAAACATCTCCAACGCCCAAGTGAGAACTGCTCTCTCCAAAGCAAAAAACACAGCATCCATGGGACCTGATGGTGTCCCCGGCTGTGTGCTCCACGAACTCAACGAGGAATTAAACCCACAGCTAGGACAGCTGTTTAATCATAGTCTTACCTCTGGATACGTACCCAGGGAGTGGCGCACTGCAACTGTGGTCCCACTTCACAAAGGCGGTGCCTCCACCGACCCTGGAAATTACCGGCCAATTAGCTTGACAAGCCTTATCTGCAAAGCCATGGAGAGGATCATAATGGACCTCATAAATAAAGACATAGGGAATTTGCAGACTTTGGATCCATCCCAGTTTGGCTTTGTCAAAGGCAGATCATGCCTTCTAAACTTGGTTGACTTTTTCGAAACAGTCACCAAAGCCATTGATGAGGGAAAGGCAGTCCATACAGCCTACCTCAATCTGGCGAAGGCCTTCGATACAATACCCCACTCGGGTATCATTGAAAAACTCATCAGCTTAAATGTTAACCCATACATCACAAGATGGGTTGCAAACTGGCTGAGTGACAGAACCCACAGGGTCAGAGTTGCTGGCGCCATGTCAGACTCAAAGCCTGTCACAAGTGGTGTACCACAGGGCTCAGTCCTGGGCCCACTCTTGTTTGGCATCTACTTTTCCAAGTACAAGCAAACACAGGAGGGTTATGGCTGACAAAGTTTGCAGATGACTGCAAACTGGGCCATAGTAGAAAACACATCTGACACAGATATCCTTCAGAAGGGTCTCACAGAAATGGATAACTGGTGCCAGAGCCATGGCCTAAAGTTAAATGCCAAAAATGCATAGTCATACCCTTCGGGAAAAACAAGGTTACCCCTAGCTACCAAATAGGTGGCAATCCACTGAGCACAGAAGAAGTTATCAGGGACCTGGGGACCCAGGTTGATAGTAGTCTGTCATTCGACACCCATGTAGCTAAAGTAGTTAGGAAGACCTTCTACATTGCCCACCTTATCATGAAGGGATTCTCATCTAGATCAAGGGAGGTCATAGTCTCCCTATACTCATCACTCATCAGACCAATGATTGAGTACAATGCCCCATTCGGAATGTATCTGACCCGACACTTGCAGCAGCTGGAGAGGCCACAAAAGTTCCTCACCAAAAGGATAAAGGGTCTCAAACATCTATCCTATGCTGCCCGACTGAAAGAACTCCAGCTCTATTCAGTCGCTTACCGCTTGCTCAGAGGTGACCTTTGCCTAACATACAAGGCCATGTCAAACCCAGATTTGATGAATATGCTTCACCTCAAAAAATCTAGATCCGTCAGGGCCACAAGGGCGGGAGACTTAAACCTCGACACGGCTATTAATAGGACATGCTGGAGGGATAGATTCATCACCCAAAGACTCCCTATGCTGTGGAATAAAATCCCGGTATATGTGAGGCAGAGCACCTCGCTGGCCTTGTTCAAGAGAAATCTTGACCAATGGATGGGAGATCGCAGATATAACCCAGGGATTACCTCAGTGTCACTGCTCAACAGAGGCACAGCAAAATAATGGGTATAGTTCCCCATACTAAAGGGGTGGCATAAGCCACAAAACTATGGGCTAGGCTTGTAAATGCCCTCGGGCAGATAGCCTAGTATGAACCTATGAACCTATGAACCTATGTAAGTACATTTATCATAGGATCATAGGATATTACTAGGCTAATGGCACTGGGGCCTTTACAAACCTAGCCAAGAGTGTATCCCCAAAAAAGAAACCTCAATCAGAACCTGCTGCCCCTGTCAGTGAGGGACACAGGTGGAAACCCTGGGACAAATTTGTGGTTTCCCATCCACTCATCAAGGTTGCGCTTGAAGAAGGTCAGCGATGCACTTTGTTTGTCGTGTATTGGGAGTCTATTCCAGAGATGGGGCAGCCTCTGGGAGACAAACTTGCCTCTCCAGCAGGTTCTGTTAATGTCACATGTTAGATTTAGGCCTTTTGACTGGGTAGTGCATGAGGAGTTAGACTTATGGATATGGAGCATCTCTAGTAGAGCAGGGTCTGAGATTGCCTTGTAGGTGAAACACAGATTACCTCTGAGCAATCTGTACAATACCGAGTAGAGTGATAGTGATTTGAGCTTGTGTTGGAGGCCATGGATTCTCTTTGTGAGGTATTTCTGTGGCCTTTCCAGTCAGTGTAGGTGTTTGGAGAGGTACTTATCAAATAGGGTGTTGCACTGAATTATTGGCCTAATAAGTGAGGAGTACAGAGAGGTAATAACCTCCTTTTTTCTGGATGCAATCCCTTTACTTATGAGATGAACTAAGTAAAAGGCTTTTCTGACCACTGCTGCTATATGATGGTTGAATGTGAGATTGTTGTCAACCTGTGTACCCAGGTCGCTCATCACAGGTGGTGTGCATAGAGGATTGCCATTGATGTGGTAATCAGTACGGGCTGTGTTTTTGATGAATGGTATGATAATACATTTTTTGTGTTTAACTTAAGACCATGACTTTGGCACCAGTCATTTGTTGCTGTGAGACCCTCTTGTAGTGTGTTAACATCATTTTGGGAGTCAATGACAGCACCCAACTAACAGTTGTCCACAAACCTGGTCAGCCACATGCTTTTTGTCTTTGCCTGGACCTCTGAGAAGTAGATGCCAAACAGCAGGGGGTCCCAGGACAGACCCCTGGGGAACACCACTACTGACAGGTCTGCATTTGGAGGTGGAGGCACCTATTTTGGGCTTGTGGGTCCTATTGGTGAGCCAGTTGGCCACCCATTTGGCTCACTAATAGGACCCACAAGGTCAAAATAGGTGCCTATTATTGTTTATTTTTGTTTCCCTCTACAGTTTGGTCTGGGTCATGGTTGTACTCACCTACCTGCCCAGTTAACAGAGGACAGAAAAAATAAAATAAAATAAAATAAACAAAATCCCAGTCAAATAATTGACCAAAAAGTAAAATAATAATAATAATAACAATAATACTTTAAAGATTCATTCACTGAAATTCCACTCACACTTCATAAAAAAATACACCCCTTACTCCTAACAGTAACCTAAAAGTAATACAAACACCAGAACTAAGTGCAAAACTAAACAGCAAGCTATCAGCTGTTAATACCTTCCTGGCATGTGCTTTGTAAAAGTTAGACAGCATTTATAGGCTATGGTTTTCATTGCCCACCACAACAGTGACTCAGAGAAGTATAGCCAAATAACTGAATGACAAGATCAATAATCAGGTGCTCAAAGTATGAATGCAATGCAGATTAGCAAGCCTGGGCTACTTCTCTTCAAAGCATGGTTGGCTTGTGGGGGTATGCCAGTTATGTGCAAATATACAGTGTGTTGCAGCGATATGTCTAGAACCAAGTAAACTGTGGAGGGGATCAGGGGATGGGCTTCACAGCTAGGAAAAAACTGTTTTAAACTGACAGCTGAAGATGTATACTGCAGGTTACCAGTAAGCAGTCAGAATATAAGCTGGTTTAAAAGAGATTTATTGTATGTTAACACTCTCATGCTGCACCTAGTAAACACAGATGTATAGTGTTACTGTCTCTTGCCACATTACTATACTTGTAACAGAACTGTATATAAGTTAGGCATTTATACATTTCAGATTTATACTGCTACATTTTCAGATATTTAGAGTTTCTTTACTAGACAGGGCAGAGATACTCAGTTGTGAATACTTACCCTCATGTTAAGCCACAATACCATGCATCTGCTTCATACAGATGATGTATGCAAAACAGATTGATTTTTATAAAGTTTCCATTTTAGATGGATGAACCTTTCTGTTATACAATTAGAAGTCATTTTAAGTTATACTGTGAATTACCAAGGATGCAAATATGTAATCTGTCTAGCCTGATTGCTGTTATATGTATATACAATTACACAAATAATGCTTAAGCATTGTACCATGCTGCATGTTATCTATAGCAGTATATTAATTATGTGCTTTTTTAATGCTTCTGTACATAAAAAAAAGTATGACTACTGTTTTACTTAAATAAATAAACTGCATTGAATGGCTTAGTCCCCTTGGATGTATATGTAATTATATTTGTGCTTGGAGTGTGGACTGCATATAAAATGGGTAAAAATCAAAATTGTTCCTTCCTTTGCAAACTAACACTTGCAACTTTCCTCAGTAACCTACATCCGGCAAACTTTGCAAATGTAATAAGTGTTTTGATCCAATTTCCCATCCATTACCTTGCTCTTTGCCTAACTCTAGGCTATGAGCTGTTTTGTGTAACTGTGTCTTCTTGTTATTAAACTGCTGAAAGCGTGCGCATGCCATGGGTCAGCATCAATCCTGATATAACTGCCAAGATGAAACAGAATATGTACTTAAAACAGGTCACAAATCAGGCTTTACTAAACGTGAGACTACTTCAAAAAGTTTCCTCCGCTACCTAGCATCCTACTTGTAACAGTCAAGGAATTATTCTGTCCACAAACATGGAGAATTCTTTATCAATGCAGACGGTTGATTGGCCTTTAAATTATAGCTTCCTGCAGAAATAAAACCTTTTTATAGTGAGTCAGCTTTTCATTCTGTAGAAAATTGAATTACTTAAGCAAAAAGGCATAAAAGTGTTGTACATTTTCCTAAGGATAATGACATGTCTTGAAAAGCAGGGCATGGCAAAATGCACCTTTTATATTCTTGTAAAATATAGTTGTCACATACACTAAAAATTATTAATTGCTTTAAGTGCTTTCCTGGGAATGTAAAATGGCTGCTATGACTTTTAAGTCTGTTACCTAGTTTCTGTGTAATGATTCTTCTTTCATCTGACCCCATCTTTCATATGGCCTAGGTACCCTGGCAGTGACAGCCACAAGTCATGGTAGACCATGTTTTTTATGATGCATCATTATGATAATTATTTTCAAAAGTTTTTGGCACAACATTTTTATATTATAGTGGGGGGGGTGTTCAAAGCTGCTTGCATTATATTAGTATGTGAGCAGAGAGGAGTGGTAATGAAAGCTACCATTGAGGCTTTCGCTGACAATGTGTAATGCAACAGGCTGTCAAAGCCACAGTAACGTGATGAACTCTATTTTCTTTCACCAATATAGACTATAGTCATCTAACTTTGTCTTAAAAAATCTAAAGGCTACTTTTTTCTCTCCTCTGGGGGGGAGAAAGGTCCTACTTATAAACTGTGTGTATGTGTGTTTGATTCAATGATTTTTCCTTTCTAAATCGTTTTACATACCATTGTTAATAACTTCATATGTTGACATTTTCTCATTTTCCTACTCACATTTATTGTTTTATTAACTAAATAGTTGGGCTGATCCTTGTGTACCATTTCAGCACACAAACCTAATACTTCTTTTATATACTCATTCTGAATATCCTTAAATGCTAAAACCAACACAATTTTTATTGTTCTTTATCCTATTTAAACCAAACCCATTTTTTAAATTTTAGCTTTGCATGTTTCTTTCACTCTGTCTAGTAATTGGAGAGTGAATGAATAAATAAATAAAAGAATGACAAAGGAATGAATGAGCAAATTATCTTCCTTAATATTATCATAGCTGCGAACATAGATGTGATAATTGCTGTTCAGTAATTGTAGTTTATTAGATATTGCAGATCCACAGACAGATACAGGAAAATTGATAGGAGTTTATGCTGAATGCACTGGGGAGAACACAAAAACAGGGTCTGCTTTTTTATGCCATTTAAATTAAACCTACACATCTGGACAGGTTCAACAAAATGGAGTCCATTTTACGGAATGAGCAATACTTCTGCACTTTCAAACACATCATCTCAAAAACCCATAAGAAAGCAACTCATTAACAGATCTTCTAAGAAGGCATATTTTAATGTTCACCACAGATTTTCTTAGACAGCAATGCAACCACTTATAGTCTACTGATAACAGTCATGTAATTCAGTTTATATATAATTCATGAGCCTTCCTTTGCTGGATTTTCTCCCTGATTTATGTTTGACCAATGCATCCAGATCAATCAAAAACATTACTGTTTTTTTTTCCCCGCAGGGAGAAGAGACTTCCATAGTCATTACAAGTCCTTCCTTACAGTGCATCAACAGGTGGGTGATTGGTCATCAGATCTTACAAAAGTTTGGGTTGCTAGTTGCTGCTACCTGATAATGTTCATTGGGATTTATTTAAGCTTAGGTGGGTCAATTATTTTCATGGACTTGACAGACAGCAATGATGCGCAGGCATTATTACACTGAATAATTTCTTTTTATGGTGGATTCAGGTTCAGCTATCATGACTGACTTACACTGAAACTAATTCATTTTAACATTAGAATAGCTATTGCATGCTGCTTACTCCATGTCATTTTCAAAAGGGTTAAACTGACTAGAAACAATATATGCAATGCCGTTATATTTATGGCAACAGTATTGTCAATGTTTTAAATGTAATTTGTTCTAAAATATTTTTGTATATAGAAACACAAGCACAGTAATAACTGCATGTTTTCATGATGCAGTCTATTATTTGTCACATCTGTGTAGAAAAGTAACTTACAGGGAAACATTTTTTCGAATAATTACTTGCATATTAATTTCAGATGACTTCTTAAAGAAAATTACTCTCAGCTTTTTTTTTATAAATTTTTGAGAGGTAAACAGATGCAACCATTTAATTGAGGAAGTCTGTTCCAACTGCATGGCACCTTTTGGGCGTAAGGGATTGACTGTTAAAGTAACATTTCATTAGAACTCTCACTTGCTGGCTCAGTATCTAGACTATAGTCACAGCCATAATTATCTCTCTCACCCCAACCAGTGTTATGCCAAGGCTTCAGGAAGAACAGTGCCTGGTAAGAGTGTGTTTTCCACTTGCTATATAATCATCGGCCCTTTTATCTCACTAATCTAGTAGGACTCTGGGGTGAATACAGTCATGTTTGTGCTATTTCTCATGTCTCTCTTATGCAGTTTTTTTTATCTGTAAAAACACTTTCTGATATTGTTCTATTACTACTGATCAGTCTTTCTTGTCTCTTCATCACAAAAATCCATCGTCATCCAGAGACCCAGTCTTTCCCATGCCACACTCCAAGCACAGCCATAATCCAACTCCATCCTACTCACAACTGGCTCCTTCATCACAAGCTTCTATTAAACTCACCTAAAACCAAAACAATACTCTATGGCACGCAACAAAATCTGTCAGAACCTACCATTCGTAAAGGAATACTTCTAGCCGAATTAGAATATAGCCTGTCTATTCTTGCTTATGCCTCCAAGCACAATATTGATGCTTTTCAAACATCTCAGATCCCATTTGTCACTTCATTGCCAACTTCCTGCCCAAAGATCATCAATGCAGCACCCTAGAAAAGCCAAATAGATGACAATTAAACAAAGAGCTATTCTTCTTTTACAGTAGGCACACATTGCTTCAGGTTTCTCTACCTTGACTCCTTCCCCCTCCATCAGCAAAACTTAATTCAGGCCACATTACATGAATCCTGCAGCTCTCTCACACCCATTTATCATTCTTCCTTATCTCATCTTGCCGTACCTTTGCTTACTGCCTCTCTTTCATCCTACTTCCCTCTTCTCTTTGCATCTCTCTCACACTTTTTCTCCTTGCCACTCCTCTTGCCTCTGCATGGCTGTCTCATCTTTTCTATGTCTTTTCCCCACGGTATCCTTTCCTACAACTATTCTCACTTGCTTCTTCTAATGTCTTCATACCCCTCTATATAATGATATACTGCTATCCCTGCAGCATAAGCCATCTTGGCTGTTATGGCTACATCTTATCCATAAAGCTCTGTTAAGCATAATTCCATTTTTCCATCCATGTTTTGACACTGTAAACTGTTTCTTGAACTAAATGTAGCATATTCTTGCATTTATAAATGTGTATGATATATATATATATATATATATATATATATATATATATATATATATATATATATATATATATATATATATATATATATATTGTTAGCATATAATTGTATCTGTAAGTGTGTTTTATTTCTTTCTTTTGTGGTCCCATTCACCTGGGCTGTTCCTGCAAATGCTCCATTGATATTAGTGCACTACCCCAGTAAACTGATATAAATAAATAAAAATAAAATAAATAAACTTCATTAAAAAACATACACTTACAACTTATGATGCCCTTCCTTATCACTGTCGAAGTATTCTTTACTCTTGGGGTATTCTTCCAAGGGTAGTCTAATGTCTGACTAGTATACTAAAGCCTTTACACCTTCCACGTGCCATATGTAAGATGTATATCTTACGTGCAGGGTGTAAGGTGTAAAGTACATATGTGGCATACAGATGCCTAATTCTCAGATATTCTTTGCCACCAGTCCGAATTCTACCTCTGAACTCAGTCTGTATGCTGTTCACTGAGCTGGTTCATCTACCAAGCCTTCTACAGATAAATACCCACTCGGGGTTCCTTCCTTTCTTTTTTCCTCCTTGTAGTTTGTTTTCATGTCATCCAGGAAGGGAAAATGTGAGTGTAGGAGGCAGATTCACCATAAAAATAGACATGAGAAGTGTCTTTTGGGTTTGCGTGCAACACATGACCATACTCAGTGTAATATTTATAAAGCATTTGTTCATGAGACACTCCACAGCTGTCTATTGTCCCTTTCAATTTATTTGGAAAGCCAGTGTCTAAAACTTTTGTCTCTGGGTGTCATGGCCAAATCCACCTGTCCCAAAGGTCAGCTGCCACTTAAGAAAAAAGCTAACAAGCTCATACTGAACCTGCTACTGTCCAGCCAACAATGTATGTCTTCCTCGGGTTAAATGAAGAACCCGGGGACCATCTGGTGATGCCAGTTCCCTAGGCCATAACCCAGTTGGAGACTGACACAGAGCTGTCCACTTGCACATCCTCCAAGGCTGTGCATACATCTGGTACAGGTGCAGAGGGGGAACATTGACTAATTATATATGAAGAAGCTAGGGGGATTCCCCAAATTTTAGTTAGGGAAGAGGCGCCTGGTACCCTCACTGAATCTAGGCAGACACCCGAACATCCTAGATTTGTTGAAGATGTTCCTTTTAAAAAGAAACATACAAAAAAAAAAAAAACAAACAAACAAACATGCCTTCTGTGGCTAAAGATCCTCACAGAGTGTGTCAGGACTTTACTCGGGGCTGTTTAATGTCCTTATGGCCCTGAAACCCCTACAAGGGTTGCTTGTTCCTGCCTCTACTCCCTGGTCTTCCACCCCAGCTAATAGAGCTTGGGATTCTGAGTCTTCTGATGAAGAGTTGTTTTCTGGTGAAGAACCTTTGGCATATTCCTCCCAGAGGCACTCAGCTCTGGTTCTGGGGTCTGATAAAGAAGATTAATTGTCCCATGACTCTCCTTTTGAAGAATTATCCTTTGGGGATATAGTGGTCCATATGATGGAACACTTTAAGTGGGAGTGTTCCCAGGTTTCTTAGGTTCAAAGGAGATATTATGAACTCTTGCAAATGGACTGACCCAGACCCTTTGCAGTCCCTCCTATATTAGCTGCCCTTTTGGATACATTTACAGCAGCTTCTCAGGATCCTGACTGTCAACTACTGGCCCCTAAGAAGCCAGACTTATTTTATTAAGTTTGTGAAGATCATAAATACTTGTATAAAAGTCCTTCATCTGATCCTACTGTTGTTTCCATGTCCACAGACAAGCCATCCAAACTGCTGTTCTCTTTCCAAGCTTTTACTTTCTGACAAGGAGAGCCATGCTATACAGAGGTATGGGGAAAAACTGTATACTTCTGCTACTTTAGCTTTTAGGGCCATTAATTATCAGACCCGAACAAATAGATATGTCCTGGGTCTTCTCTCATAGATTGGGGGGGGGGGGGTGACTGATATGCATGATTTGGACAGTAAGACTTCTGTCCTCTGTCTACTGAGTTCTGCCTGTCAGGTAGACTACTATTCCATTAAATGCTGCTATGATGCAGTTTATGGCTCTTCTAGGGCAGCTGCATCTAGTTCTGCAATGAGGAGATACTCTTAGTTATTTATTATTTATTTATTTATTTATTTATTTATTTATTGGCATTTGTTTACCGGGAAAGTCCACTGGGCCAAGATGAGCCCATTTTCAGTGGAGGCCTGGGAAGAAAAGCTCCAGTTAGTGACAAACCAAGTACAAAAAAATGTACAGAAATTATAAAAGTTCAAAATGTTCAAAAAGATGTACAGAATATTTTCATGAAAATAATTTACAGAATTTACATAGAATGAAATAAACCTGCTACAAACGTCTTGACATAAGGGAATGAGCATATTCATAGTACATGGGTACAATAATAACAGCACATAGTGCAAAGCAAAACAATTATACCAGGATATTTTGGTGTATGCAAGAAGAGAAGCATAGTATGATAAGGCCTTAAGAAGGACAACCAAGTTGAATAGCTAAATGTAAATAAAACCTGGTTAAAAGGTAAGCAGCAGTTACTTTATGGAGTATAGGGGAAGGAAAGAAAAGGGGAAAGAGAGAGAGAAGTGGATGAAGAAGGAGTGGACAGGAAGGCAGATGAAAAAGGGAAGGAGAAGAAAGAAAAAAGGAGGGAGGGAGGAATAAGGTGTAACAGAATTAAGAGGAGGTAAGAGGAGTACAGAAAAATAAAAGTTTGTCAGAAGAAAAAGAATGGTTTATTAGCAAATCCATGGGTAAAGTTTTGGGGTTAAAACTGGAAGATTAAGTAATGGCAGAGTAGTGGAACAGTTGCATGTCCACTTGGAGAGAAGATGGTTGTGTAGTTCAGCTTTAAAGTTGGAAGGACATTGTTGTAAGTGAATAGATGGAGGTAGATTATTCCATAGTTCAGCAATGTTCTAGGAGTATAATAGTTAATTTGCAGGTAGCTTGGGTTTATGAATTTGTACAAGATATTGGTGTTCAGAGAGAAGAGGCCTGCCAGGATTATAGAGGGTGAATAAAGAGCTGAGTGCAGGGCAGTCTTGAGGTTTATATATCAATTTGTGAGTAATTGTGAGATGAAGGAGGAGTAGGTTGTGGGGGAATTCCAGCCATTGAAGTTGTTTTAGGGCAGTACAGTGATGGGTAAAGTGACGGCTATTGGTGGCAAATTTAGCGATCTTGTTATAACATGTTTCTAATTTTGTTTTCAGTGAAGATTATAGATTGGTTAGTAAAGAAGCGCCATAAGTTAGAGAGGGTAAAAGATAAGATAGGGCTAATGTTTGTTTGGCAGGGAAGGAGAGGAACTTGTTATGTCTATAGAGAAGTGTTTTTTGTGGGTCTTGCTAATATAGTTTTGTATGTGAAGATTGAATTTAAGGTTGTCATCAATTATAACACCTAACAATTTAGTAGAAGTCACTAACTTGATTTTGGTGGAGTTAAGGGAGAGTATTTTAAAGTTGGCTTTATTAGCAGGAGGATTTCTCCTGGGAGTAAAGATCATACATTTGGTCTTTTTGGGATTTAAAGAAAGGTGCTTATTGTGGAGCCAAGTTTCCACAGTAGAAAATGCGGCTTGGGTGAGTTTTAATATATCTGAGTTGAGAGCACAGCAGACTATAGTGGAGTCATCTGCGTAGTGGATTAGGGAACCCTGTTGGATAGCTTGGTGGAGATTGTTGATGAAAATGTTAAACAGAAGTGAGCCTAATATCGAGCCTTGGGGTGCTCCTGTAGGGTTGTGAATATAGGGGGAAATTGAGTTCTGCCATTTAACAGCATGCTCTCTGTTAGAGAGGTAGCTTTTAAACCAGGTACGTGATTGTGAAGAGAGGCCTATACTGGAGAGCTGGGAGAGGAGGATAGGGTGAGAGATGGTATTGAAAGCCTTTGATAAGTCCAAGAATAAGGCTGTTACTATATTTCCAGTGTCATTGTCTTTGTTGACTATGTCTAAGAAAGATATTAGTGCAGTAGATGTGCTGTGTCCTGGACGGAAGTCATGCTGAGTGGGGGAAAGAATTTTGTTCTTCAAAAGGAAATCTAGGAGTTGTTTTTTGACACATTTTTCTAGAATTTTTGAGATGAGGGATAGAATAGCAATGGGATGGAAATTTGAGATGTCAGTTGAGGAGCCACCTTTGTGCAATGGTAGGATTATAGCTTTTTTCCAGAGGCAAGGGACATGAGATTCTAGGATAGATCTGTTTATCAGAATGCTGACAGGATAGGCCATGCAGTCAGCTGCGATTTTTCAAAACTTGGCTGGAATTTTGTCAGCGTAGTTAGAGCAGGGTTTAGTTTCTGAATATGTTTTTTGCTGTAAGAACTAGGGATGGGACAGAGATTAAACTGGGGCTGAGAAGTCAGTTGGATGCAGTTAGGAGGGGGATTATTAATAGTTGGTTGGGGGTGAAATGACATATCAGGATTGTTGGTGCGGCTCTGAGGAAGAGTATGTTGTGTTGGAGGAGGGGGAGTAGAGATATTATTATTAGGGAGAGGTAGAGAAAAAGTTGCTGTAATATTGGCAATGGTGTCAATAAAGTAAGAGTTAAAGATACTTGCTATTTGTTCAGAGGGCAAGTCAGGGTACGGGCAAGGATTGGGTATTGTGCTTGGGTTCAAGAGACTATTGACAGAGGAGCAAAACATTTGGGGGTTGTTATTACTATGTGTTTATTCTGGAAGTATTGTCATTTATCTTTAGAAATTAGTTGTTTAGCTTGGTTATAAAGCTGTTTATAATGGAAAAGTCAGAAATATTGTTAAACTTAAGCCAGAGTTTCCATTGTTTGTCCCTGTTGTTCATGATTTCTTTAGAAGCCTTTGTAAGCCAAGGGGCATGATTGGCTTTGGTTCTTTTCATACTGGTTGGGGCTAGGCTTTCTAATATGTAAAGAACTATTAAAGCAGAGCAGAGCATCATCTAGAGGAAGGGTTTTGAGGATACCCCAGTCAATGGTTTTCAAAATGTGGTTAAATGTACTGGGATTAACTTTTGAAAGATTTTGTATTGGTTTGATATGATGCTTTGCCTTTAGGATGGATGAGCAGGCTCGGATTGTGTAGGGTGGGAGATGGTCACTAATGGAGTTGGACATAGTTCCAGAAGTGATATACATGGAAGGATCTGAGAGAAGAATCCAGTCTAATATGGATTCTGCTTTAGTTCTATAGTTATATCTGGTAGTGGAACTGGTAAGTTGGGTGAAATGGAACAGATTTATAAAAGAGGGTGATTGACTGGTCGAGGTAGAAGTCCAATCAATGTTCATGTCCCCCAGGAAAATTGTTTCATTTTTTAGAGTAGGAAATCCAAGATAGAATATCTTCTAGAATAATAATGTTATTACCAGGTGGGATGAACAATAATACAGACCTTTTTAGAACAGTTGAGTTCAAGAAAGGAGATCAGGATTTCAGCATTTTGGAATTGAGGGATGTGGCCTTTGAAATGAGATATGTTGAGGGTGTTGTGGTAAATGATGGAAACACCATTCCCTTTTTTATGTAGTCTCTTTGCTCTAAGTATGTTATAATTTGGTGGGAGAAGCTCAGATTCCAGAACAGAGGGCTTTAACCAGGTTTCTGTAGCAGCTAGAATATCAGTTTTATTTTGGGAGAGCCAGGCATGTAATTCAGAGATTTTTATTACAAATACTTTCGAAGTTTAGAGTAGTTATATGAAGTGATTTAGTGCTTTTGGAGTTGTTTATATTTGTAGGAAGGAAAGTGTTGGATGGGCCTGGATTTGGATGGATGTCAACTGAACAGTTAAGTGTGGAAGGGGTATGTAAAAGATGAGGTATGAAGTGGGAAAGTATAGAGAGTAAGTTGTGAAGAATGTAGTAGTGAGTGTTGTGTATATATTGAATGGGAAAGTATTAGGGAGAGTGTGAATTTTGGCACAGAGAATAGGATTTATATGATATAGGCTTTAGCAGCTATCTGAGTAAGAGTTATGTGGGGAGTATGTTAAACAAGTTACAGAGTTTTTTTTATTTTGGGAGGTAGAGCTTGCAGATTTATTCTTGTGGCATGTGTTAGGATTAGAAGGAGTGAGGTAATTGGTGGCACAGTGGTGCAGCGGTTAACATTGTCGCCTCACAGCAAGAGGTTCTCCGGTTCGATTCTCGGCTGGGGTGCCTTCTGTGTGGAGTTTGCATGTTCTCCCTGTGTTCGTGTGGGTTTCCTCCGGGTACTCTGGTTTCCTCCCACATTCCAAAGACATGCATCTGGAGCATTTCTCCCCAGGCCTCCGCTGAAAACAGGCTCTGTGGAACCTAGTCGGACATTCCTGGTCAACAAATGTTAAATAAATAAATAATTGGGAGCAAGAGTAATGTGTGATGAGAGAAATACATGTCTTATACTATGCTATAAAGACAGTTAGCAGTGGGAAAGTAACTGAAGGAAATTATGTAGAGCAGGTACTGTGTTATATGGATAGTTAGTGATAGGAACGTGACTAAAGGAAGTGATGTGAAGGGAGAGAGTGGACAATGGGAAAGGGAAGTGGTTAGAAGACTATAAATGTAATGAAAGAAGGGTTGGGTGGGAATGAAGGTAGGGTAGGAGAATGGAGTGAGCCTGAATGGAGCGACTGAATGGAGTGGGTTGGACTAGAGCAAGAAAAAGAAGCTGCCAATAAAAATACACAATCAGTAAGTACCTTCATCTAGCTGATAAATGTATTCACTCAGAATATATGCACAGTATGCTGTCGGATGGAAAGTTTAAGGGAGAAGAGGCCAAATGCAAACTAGAAGTTGCACCTTCAAGCCTTCTCTGAGGTCCATACTTTTAGAATATCCCTTAGACAAACAGAATCTCTTTGGCACTGCTAATGCAGAATTGTTTAAAACCCTTCAGGATAAGGGCAAAGTTATGGAAGACCTGAAGCAAATGTTTGCTTCCCCCGTACCCAAGTTCATGAGGAGCTATCCATACAAATCTTTTGTCTGTAGGCAGCCTAGACATCTTGCTATGAGTAAGAGGATTAATAAATGGATTTTACCAGACAAAGCCACTCAGAGTTCTAGTGGCCCAAAACCTTCTTTTCCTGATAAATCTACCTCTGTCTGACATCCATTCCCCCCTTCCCCTTGGCCAAATTCCTCTGTCCATCAAGCTAACACTTTCCTTCTCTGTTTGGCAACAGATAACCACAGATGCCTGGGTTCTTTTCATCATACAACATGGTTATTTTATGGTTTGGAAGTCCCTTCCTCCATTTTCTGGCCTTCCTCAGCTTACTTCTTGCCAGCTTTCACATTTTTCCTTGGTTTGGTGGGATCTTCTGGATCAGGGAACCATCCAACCTGTTCCATTGTCTCAGCAGGCAACAGGTTTGTATCCCAGAATGTTCATGGTTCCCAGGAAGGAGGGGTCATGGAGGCTCATTCTAGACATATCTTTTCTCAACACCTTTTTCATGGTTCTTTCTTCAGAATGTTGTCTCTTCAGAGACTTTTCCCTCTTTTGTTTCCTCAAGCTTTTCTGATATCTCTGGATTTGAAGGATGCTTACCTCCACATTTCCATTTACCTTCTCTTCAGGAAGTCTTTATGTTTCTCTGTTTCTTCCTCTCATTATCAGTTCTTTCCTTTGCCTTTGGGTCTTTCTACAGCTACAAGGGTAGTTACAAAATATCTGGCCCTGTAATAGCTTTCTCCAGATTTCAGGAAATTCAAATATTCCTTATTTAGATGACCTTCTAATTCAAGCCTTCTCTTCACAGCTCCTGTTTCAAAATCTACAGTTCACTATGCTTCTTCTGTGCGGTCTGGGGTTCACTGTCAATAACGTCTGTGTTGACTCCCCTCTCAGGACCAAGTATTTTTGGGGTTTCAGGATTCAGACGATCCTGATGCTGGCTTGGCTTCCATCTTCCATGATGCTCTCTTTGACTGCTTACTTCTAGTCTCTTCTTCCTCCTCCAGTCCTTTTTGCAAGGGTATTTCTCTGAGCCCTGGGATACATGGCATCTACCATTCCCATGGTTCCTTTTTCAAAACTCCACGAGGAAATTTCAATGGTTTCTCAAGACTGTTTGGCTCAAGCACTGCCACACAGTGCAGTGTCTGTTCTGTCTCTTACCTTGTCTCCAGCTCAAGCTCCACTATTGGATTCATCACATTTCACTAAATTCAGGTCTGCCTTTTAAGTTTCTTCTCCCTAAGCAGGATCTGTACAAGAATGCTTCCGATCATGGTTGAGAACCTTCTCCAACAAACTAAAAGTCAAAGGTCTTTGGCACCATCAATAAATGACAGATTATATCAATATCAAAGAGATGAGGGCTCTACTCCCAGCTCTCCAGGCCTCTCACTCCCTTTGGATTCCAGGTCCTCTAAAGATTTTTTGAGACAATACCACAATCAAGTGATACATCAACAAGGAAGGAGAGACAAAATCTTATCTTCTTTGCAGGCTGGCTCTTCAGGCTTGGGATTTTACAGTCTCCTATCATATGGTTCTTCAGGCAATATATATCCTTTCAGAGCACAGCCTAGTGGCAGATTCTTTGAGCAGGTCTAGTGGCAGATTCTTTGATCAGGTCCAGGACTCATCCTCATGGATGGATGCTTCAGAGTGAGGTATTTCTGGACATTATATATTGGTGAGGTACTCCTCAGGTAGATTTGTTTCCATCCCCTCTGAACAGACAACTTCCCCAGTTCTGTTCCAGTGTGCCAAGTCCTCTAGTTTCCAGAGTAGACACCATGTCTTTTTCTTGGAAGGAGATGTTTCTGTATGCTCTTCTTCCTCTTCCTCTACTTCTGAGTGTCTTGCACACCATCATGTGTAAGACACTCAAAATCTTTCTAGTGACTCCCTTTTTGTCCCAGACAGTAATAGTTCCCCCTTCTATTTCACCTGACCAGGAGCAATCATCATGAGTTATCTGACAGGCTAGATCTTTTCATACAAGACAAGGGACTTCTCATTCAACCTAATGGGTTCAGGCACCTAGGCAGTGAGACATTTCCCTGTGGTACATTTGACTGGGGACAACAGTCAGCTGCAGAGAAATACGGCTGTTTGCAAATTCCCTGTGGGCAAAGAGAAGAATGCGTTGCCATGCCCACAACTTCAAGAACGAAAGTAACAGAGAGAAAACAATGCCCATGGTCTCCAAGGGAACATGAGACAGCAGGCAATATGGCAGGCATCAAGCAGACTTGCCTGAGGGCATGTGAGTGGCAGTACAAATGCAGTGCACAATGTGCAGTACCTTTATAATCGGAGTGTGTGTGGACCATTACCCCCTTTACATTGTCTAGAGAACATTGCCTAAAACACATACTGGAGCATAAATGTGACTACAGTAGCCTGCAGGATTTCCTCCATGCTGTAGCACACTTCTACATATTGTAGTTACATATGTACATACTCTACACTGAGCACAACATTCATTACTTCTTCTGCCTCCGTGCATTTGGTTATTAAAGCTGTGAGCATGGCAGTATGTGCTTCTCTTTGCCCACAGGGAATTTGCAAACAGCCATATTTCTCTGCAGCTGACTGTCACTTCTGCCATGTGCCCCCAATCAAATGTACCACAGGGGAAAGTATCGCTGCCTAGGTGCCTGAACCCATCCAACGGCCCTTGTTCTGCCTAGCAAAAAAATAAACTGCCTCTGTAAGGCTCAAACTCATGAACCTGCACACTATAGTCACAGTAGTTAACCACCAAGCCATCATAACAATAGACATGAAGGAGGTATCAGCAAACTAATCCTCACCACAGGAAAGTCAAACCAAACATGTGAACTGAATCTATGTACTGTGTAATGCTGGATAACCTGCCACAAAACATAAATATGTGAACTGGTGTACTGCAGTAAGCATAGATCTGAGGTGTGATTGTAATAAAGTGTAGAATTCCCCAGGTCCCCATACAGTGTATGTACACATGAATCACGGATACCAGACATATATATATAACCTGTAATGAAGAATAAATCATTGTCAAATGGCAAATGTACATATCTATATGTGTATATATCTCTATGGATATATGTATACATATATGTACATATATGTTCACCATATGTCCTGCAAATGGATTGGAGCCCTACCTCAGCCCCAATAGTCCCAACCTCTCGGTGCAAGGGGATGTCACATATGTAGTGCAGGTATATTGTAGACTATTGCTACTGTAACTGGGAATATCTTCATAGAAATATTGTGTGTAGTAGGCCACATCTGCTGTTAACATGTGTGCCATTCGCTACTTACAGACATCCTAAGGTCATCATAGTACAGTACTATTGCTAGCACAGTAACACCCCTGTGGAATACAGCTGTGATATGGCCAATATATTTGGACAGTGTGACACACTCGGGTCAGTCCAGAGGTATACACAGAACCCCTTCATGCAAGACATGTGGACCAGGCCTGTCAATGTGGATGTTAACAGCCATGTAGATGGGTATAACACGTACATACTGGTATACATTTGCCCCCATAGGTTATGCATTCATACATCCCTGTCTGTCCTGGCACTTAATAACTGCTGGTACAGAGGTGTCATGGCTGCATACTATCCACTAGTTACTGACATACATCTGAACAGCATCCCACTGCGTTGTCTGACATACATGACTGTTATGGTGGCCAGGCAGCAGTACATCTGGCAAGTATCTGGACATAACATCTCACTGGATAAGTACAGTAAGCTGCTAGGCATGTAACAAAGCACAGTGCAGGCTACAGGCAGACTGACTCAACACTGGGCTACATCTCCTATGTGGGAATACACATGTACCTGCATAGATAACAGGCTCTACAGGCCCTTCAACACCATCCCCCAGTCTGGAAACATAGATTAACATACTAATCTGGCCATACATCCCTATGCCACTCAATGGTTTGCCACATGGCTTACTGACAGAACACAAACTGAAGGTGTGACTGACTCCAAATCCATCCCCAGACATGGGACAAGTGGAATACATCAGGGTTCAGTCCTGGGACCACTGTTGTTTGGCATATCTACATTTCTAAAGTACAGGCCAACAGTATGGGACTCTGACTAACAAAGGTAACAGATGACTGCAAAATGGGAGTCATTATGAGCCTGACTGTACTGCATAGGTTACTGATACCAGCCTGACATCATACAGGTGGGATGGAGTACTGTTAACAACTTGTGCCCTTGCTGTGTAATGTCCTGGTTATGGGATCTGCAACAGTTGGTAGTGTATTGCAGGGCAGACGTGTTTGGCTGTGGGGGGGGGGGATATCTATTTGTGCATGACGTATGTTGTTTGTACCTGTCAACCCCATTAATGGTGCATGTGGACATATATGTTTCTGCTATGTTCCCACTTTATCTACAGATGTATGTCTGTATATACCTATATAGATACAAATATTTGCTTACATATATGTATATATATATATATATATATATATATATATATATATATATATATATACATATATACATATATCAATATGTTGTATCTGTTTAGACATTAATATATTTTCACACACACATACATCTACATGTTGGAATACATTCTCTGTATTGCTGAATGACTGAGCTGAAAGTTATGTTTGTGAATACAGCAGGGCGATGTATATCTGAGATGGCTTAGAGGTAAATCGCTTTGGCTATGGTGTGCGTGGTCCTGGGTTCTAGCCTAGCAGAGGTTATTTTGTTGCTAGGCAGAACAAGGGCCAATGCATACAGAGTGATTAAGGAGCTTTAAAGCAGTTGTACATGGGTTTGCGTGGGTTTGCGCGGAGGTAAGCACTGCTAAAGTCTGGTTACAGTTTCTTATACTCAGTTAGCTGCTGAATTGCTTAACCTGTGTAGGCATGCTTACAACTGCTTAGGAGTGCCTCAATCACTCTGTAGCCAACGTCCCTTGTTCTGCTCAGCAACAAAATAAACAGCCTCTCCAAGGCTCAAACCAAGGACCCTGCACTCCATACACAAAGTGATTTACCACTAAACCATGGCAGATATACATAACCTGAAGTTTTCACAAACATATCCTGCAGCACAATCAGTCAACAGTACATGAAATGTATTATTATCACACCACATAACCTGTTAATGCAAGAAGTCTGGACAAAGTATGCCACACTGTGGATACAAATAGGGATATATGTTAACTAATGCTCTGTTACACTTAAAATGTTGCTAGTTACACAGTTATATGTATTAGAACACATATGTAGAAGGAGATGAAGTCTGGAACACAAACGTCTTGCCACTAGTTACTGACTTCAATGCTGCGATCATCCATGTCAATTGCAAGTGAATGAGGAACAGGCCAAAATATGAGCCAAACATGCATGGACATATGGACAGATATATATCTGTAAATGTAGACAGATAGATAGCTATATGTAGATATATAGATATATATATATATATATATATATATATATATATATATATATATATTAATGTATGACTCACAAATAATCATATAACAGCAATTGTATATAGATACATACATAAGTTCACATGTATGTATATATATATATATATATATATATATATATATATGTATATATATATATATATATATATATATATATATATATATATATATATATATATATATATATATATATATATATATATATATGTATATATCTATAGATACACACACACACACACACACACATATATACATATATATATATATATATATATATATATATATATATATATATATATATATATATATATATATATATAGCCATATGATATATATAGGTACATACACATATACACACACAAAAGGTATCAGTAGCCATACATATATAGAAATAGTGTGGAAGTACTGGGTGCAAAGTATATCCCTCAGCCACAAGCCCTTCAACTGGTACCTGTGAAGTGTGTAGTGTGGCAACCATTCCCACAAATGAGAATACTGACATTAAACATATGCCCACCCACAATTCAAAGGACATGACACGACACACAGGTATGCATACATAGATAGCCTTTATTCCTGTACTATACAATAATGTATGCCAGTACTGACACCACATAAGGGTTGAAATATGTAATCGGTCATGAATGCAAGGCCCACACAAAACAGTAGATGCAAGCAATGTGTATATATACCATACTATGCTATCCAGGCCAAGGCCTTCAATTAGTACAATAGTAGGAACAGGATTTGCCTTCAGGATACGTAACAATCAACAATTACAGATATAGTTCAGCAGCCTCCAATTACACCCTGTAGTCAAGCCCTAGGGGGAAAAGTAGCACTTGTGTTAATGTTACAGTATCTTGTACATAACATTGCTTAACCTAACACCTCACTATCACACTGAATGACCCTCTTCTTAACAGTTATATCACTGAAAAGGTGTCATAGCCTAGGTTAATGGCATAGACCCCCCCTATAAAAGGCTGTACAAGGGCAAGGAACACTGTGTACCACACACTTACCTCAGGAATGTACAAGGGCACATATGTGTTCTCCAGCTGTTGCCCCCAATGGCCCAACAGTTGGTGTGGGACTCCATGACATGACTAGGATGATAGCAGTAATGCTAGTGGTAAATAATGATAGACCATTACCTAACAACCCTTTCTGTATCACAGCAGGACAAAGACTGGCATATATGTAGAGGACAGAAGCAGGAACATAGGGCCATATTTGCATTATTGCTGTTACACACCCTGGAAATTGCTGGTGTTACAGGATGTGTTGCAGCATACTCTTATGCAGGGATACGTCATTGAAATACAAATGGATGTAGCCATGTACTGATAGCACTCAACAGACAAAATGCCACAGAAATATTTGGGACAATACCTGTGTGGTGCACAGACAAAACCTAACAGCCAATCCCCCTGGTATCATACGGATAGGCCCACAGTTGAGAGCTATGCAGACAGACAACATTCCATGAAAATATACCATGTACACAGAAACCCTGTAAGAACAGCAAGATATATTGCACACAACAACACTACTCACACTGTTTGTAGGTCTGGAACCTTACCCAAATGTGGATTTGGCCTGTGTCTGCAGGTTCTACTGTAAGAGGTATTGCTACCTGCTGTCTGTAACACTGATGTCAACACACAGGAAGGATGTCATCCATACTGTAAAGGTGAAGGGACAACACCCACAGAAGGCAGCAATTTATAGTACAGGGTTGCCATGACAGTGGTTATCTGAAGTACTACACAGAAGGCTGCATGTAATTAGCAACTGGTGGACACTGATTGGTGCAGAGGCCACCACCTGATCATCTGCAATACCAACAAAAGCATGCTGCAATCTATTCAAACTAGCTCAATCACTCTACTGGAGAGACTGAGAGAGAGAGAAAGAGAGAGAACATCAAGAAAGTTCACAAAGCTCAGGGTTGTGTTACAGCAGAAACAACATAACAGGTATGTGAAACAGATATGCATTTACTGGCATGTAGTATATGGCATAGTATAATAGGATGTATACTGTGAAAGGATGCATATGTGCCATCAGTACTTTTTCCTGTAATGATGTGCTCAACAACTGCACTGGACAGTAGTATCAGTCCCTGTGGGCAGTGGGACATACCTGTCAAATGTGGCAAAGATGTGACTCGTGATATCTTTGTTCTGTAAATTACTGTGGCCAACGGCTGGTGGGGGTATTAATACCGCCATGATAGACACATGGGTGAGAGACCACACCACCTGCAGGACAGTCATGTTAAAGTATAGCATAGCATGCCCAACTGCCATAGCAGTATAATATGCTTATCTAAAGTTTGTCACCATATATACCCCCTAATGTTAGTCTGTGTTCACATGTGACACCTGTCTGTGTTGCAGTAAGGCAGAACAGTTCAGCTGTGAAGTAAAGTGGGTACATGAGTGTGGTCCAGATGTTCGCATGCAGCCCACATACAGATGCATATATGTGTGATACATATTCACAGCTGTGTATGTGTACAGAACCTCAGAAACTTAGACATTTATATAGGTATATAAACAACACAAATGATATCTACACATATATGCACATATGTATATATACATACACACACACACACACACACACACACACACACACATATATATATATATATATATATATATATATATATATATATATACATGTCAGTACATTTTCCCTGCCATGACATGTGTGAGAGAACATCACACATCAATACACAACATACCTACACACCAGTACATGGCTGCAAGATGGAGTGTGGAGTGAGGTGTGTAACCCATGTTGGGAACACATTGCAATTGTATGGGATGGTGGGATATATATGTTGGTGAAGGGTATTAGGCACATATTGGTATGTAGGTCTGGTTGGGTGACAAACAAGACAGCATACAGGGTTGGTATATGACACATGCGGTGGTTAAACACTGTGGACAGGTAATTACATTTGGAATGTGGAGGCCATTGAGCCCCCACATGGGAACAAAGGGAACATGGTGCCCACCCATGGACAGTCACGACAGCATCTACATGGACATAAAGGTGCTCGGGCTGTGCACTGAGCAGGAAGGACATGCATGTCGAACCTTGTGTATGTGTACTGGATGCTGCCAGGTGATGTAGCACATACCCCATGTCACTGTGGACCTCCCTATGCCCAATACCCAAGACCTACCTGGGTGACAGACACATGTCTGTGTGTGCTCCATGGGGGGGGCACCATCCCCTGAGGTGGTTCCACATGAAGGTAGTGATGGAACAGTAGATAATGAGGTTCCATGGTGGGCCACAGATGTGATGTGGACTGGTAACATGTGCACATTAGGTTGGAGTGGTGTTCCTGCTGGCAAATAACCCCTACAAATACTGGTGTGTAACTGTCATGGAACATATGTGGGCTGTAATAGTCCACACAATCCCAGAACATGTCCAACAGCATGCATAGATATCCCTAATTCTACAGAATAGAAGATGTGTAGCAATCACATAGCAGGCCTACCACATGCATATGTGGAAACAAAGTGGCAGTGACAATGGCATGCAGGTGAAATACCCTGTAATAGCCCTGCAACTCGGGTCCCCACAGGGAGCATATCTATAACCACATAGCAGAAAGTGTTGTACAATACAATATATGGCCCAGTGGTACACATATCGGACACATACCACTAGTGTAGTATGAACATTATGTTGGAGCTGATATGGTGGCGGGAGACTGATATGTTTATTGTATTATGGTAAACTTGACATATGAGTTGCTCAGACATATTTCCATCATTATGTCTTTCAGGGAGTATGGCACACCTGAGAAACCATGCATACAGTGCCGCTGAGAAGGAGATCATCATCACCAACATCATCCACAACTATCAGCTGCTCTTCTCATGGACAAGCCTGGACAAACAGGAGAGAACAGTCATGTGGACTGATGTGGTCCGCAGGGTGAATGAGGTGGGGTTGCACAGCCGAACTTATGAGCAGGTCCGCCATCATTGTAGTGACCTGCTCTGGCAAGTACGACGTTGTACCACTACCATGTGGGGTGACCACCTTGCAACAAGGGGGTCCATAACATCCACCTCCCCACACACCAGAGTGGAGGAGCTGCTCATCAGCCTGGTAGCACCTGCCCGCCCGCAAGAGCTCCAGACCTATACGGTCATGGAGGTGGGTGCTACTCACACACCATACATTGAGCATGCTGGTAAGGTTCCAGGGCATATCAGTAGACTACTGTAGTGTATGCATCTGTACAGGTAGACCATGCATGTGTGAGATGTGGGATATGTTGCTGTGTAGTACCGGTAAGCAGTAATGCATAAACTGTAGTACTGTGGACTTCAGCTGTTGTTGTACTGTAATATTGCAGCCATCCTGTAACAATGCCACAGCTGTGGCCACTGACATCAACTCATCCCATGTCAGTGTTGGTACCTCTTGGATACCAGCAAGGCAGCGGCCAGATGCCGGTGAGTATGGTTTAAGGTATGCCTGGCAATTCATTGTGCAAGCCATAGCTAAGGTGTAGGCCATGTACACATCTAACACACCAACCCATAATGCATGTTGTACACGTGCACTGACAGAGCACACACCTCAATAATGGGATTACCAGCATCAAACACATGCAATACACAGTCCATCTCAGGCAACTGTGGCTACACTCCAGTGCACATTGCCTAGGCACAGTTGACATCTGCCCAACATACACAGCTATGTCATACACAGAGTAGTTGAACATGCTGCATATAATGCCATCCCACTCCCTCTGCTAACACACGCTCCAGGGTCCTAAACCTAATCAACACATTACACAGAACATACTGGAGGGATAGGGCCCTGTCCTGGGGAATCACCACACTCTGGAACGGACTACCCATACATGTCAGACAATGCTATTCATTGGCCCTCTTGACAGAAACACTTGGCAATTGTTTGGGGAATGTGGAATACAACCTGGGTAGCATGTGTGTGCCACAGCCTGACAGGGGCACAAGGGAATAACATTAGTTGGTGGTGCATGGCAGGGAACCCCTGTGGCTAGGCTTATATAGGCCCCAGGACCAATAAACCAGTACTCACCTATGAACCTATGTGTACCACAGGCAACATCAACTAGGGCCCAATCATGGTCAATAATGATCTCTACACTCACCATAGGTACAGTACAATGTCTCTGTGGTTGGTCTAATGGTAATCTACCACTCATACATGCACCACTGATGATGACTTATGTGAATAAACATCAAGCAGTCACTAAACATGTGTCCACACATGATCCAGGAACACACAGAGGCTGTGAGCAGCAGCGTAAACACACCTGACACACAGAGACACATCCTGCAATGGTGTGTACATCCATGAGGTATGGTGCACAGTACATGCCCGGGTGCTGAACAGATGCACAGCAATGCTATGGACATGGGTGCAGTGGGTTGCAGGGGGAGGGCCATCACCTACAAACAGAAGCCATGCATCACAGTCATGTATAATAATATGGATGGTAAATACTTGGAGACATCAGTTAATAGAAAATTTGATGAAGGGACACAATATGTACATGGACAGAGCTGTTGCCCTCCCCATACACTGGAGGCCTTACCTTTTAGTGAAATACTTAGGATTTCTAGATTATGCAATAACGAGTATGCTTTTGTAAAATAATTGGATAAAACTGTGGAGATGTTTAAGCGAAGGGGCTACAGCAATGAGTTGATTGATAAAAGCTGTAAAAAGTTTTTTGAAAGCAACTGTAGAAAAACAAGGGATAGTACCTATAAAATATATACTGTTTCTCCTAATAATAGGATGAGGAAACAGTGTAATATTTTGTATTTTGTTACTACATATGGGTGCTTTAGTATTGAAATGATGTGATTGGTGAGACATTATTGGGAATATTTTAACTCCCTTAGTAATGTGTCAATTTGGTTAAATGAAAAATTAGGGTTTTCTTTTAAAAGAGGTAAAAATATACAGAATCTTTTGGTTAGGAGTACATTTTCTATGCCTTTTATGCATTTAGAACGTAGTATACTATCTAGTGGGACCTCCACGTGTGGTAAATGTAAGGCTTGTAAGTTTGTAGTGAAGAGTTTCCCCCATATGAATAATGTATTTTTTAATACATGGGATAATTTTACTTGTAATTCTGAGGGTGTTATTTATGCACTCAAATGTCCATGTAACCAATTTTATATTGATGAAAACAAAAGGGCATTTAAAGTCATATTAATGGAACATGCTAGAGACATTGTTAATAGTAAAGAGGAAAGTTCTGTGGCTGTGCATTTTAAAAAATTTCATCAAGGTAAAAATGAGGGGTTAAAAGGAACAGTGTTGGAAAAAGTGAATGTTTCTTGTTTTGATGCTAATAGTCTCAAACAACAATTATTATTTAAAGAGGCTACTTATATTTTAAAGTTTGGCACTTTATACCCTCATGGGTTAAATGAAGAAATTAATTGGAGAGTATTAATTTAATTATTTTATTGTTTTATTGTATCCTTGTTAATTTTTTTTAAGTGAGTAATTGACTAATTATTAAATTGTTATCTGTTGGTATATAAAATGTGTGTGCTCTTATGGTTCTTTACTCCTTGAAGGCTGCGGCCGAGACGTCAGAGGAAGAAAGTGTTTTACAGAATAAACTTGTGGATCACCCTAGGGTTGTATTTTACAGCCATGTATAATGTTGGTAATGGGGAGTGACTACAGTTGCACTGCATGCTGTTCAGCCCCACATGTCCTGCATGCTGACATGTATGTAATTACAGGTATGCGTGTGATACTGTACTGCACCATCGCCTGCTATTGTGCGTGTTATGGGGTTGCTGGAGCTGTATGTAGGTGCTGTCTGGTGTAGTGTATGGGTTGCCCTGTATGTTGACTGCATGTGTGTATGTCTGTGTGTGTGGCCATGTCTGCACATGTGTGTGTGTGTGTGTGTGTGTGTGTGTGTGTGTGTATTTACTGTTTAGTGGTGTTGTACAGGTCTTACAGTCTGTTCCCTGTTTTCCCCTCACAGGTGGTGAGGTGGGGCTGCCCCCCCCCCCCGCAGGGAATCTGATGTCACTGATACAGACAGTGACCATGAAGATAGGTGTGTTGAGGCACAGGAAGGGTCATCAGGGGCTGCAGCTGGGCCACCAATTGACAACCCACATGTATCCACACCATCAACGCACACAGTCACACTGCCTCTACACACCTCATCACCATTGGCCCTAGCTGAGGGACAGCCTACAGTTGGCATAGGCCAGGACAGTCTGGTATCTATGGCACATGTGTCAGGACACAGCAGCCATAGCCAGATGTCTGGCGGGGTATCACATAGGCAGATGTGTAGGGGTGCTTGTAGGAGCACTGCTGGTCATCATGCACCTGGCAGATGTGCAAAATCTATTTCAAGTACACGCATGTTCCAGGCTGTCATGGAGGCACAAGCATGAATGGAACGGTACACCAGGCAGGATCTAAGGGTGCAGAGGGCTCATCACACCTCTGTAACTGACAGCATCCATGACCTAGCAGGTGCCATCCATAATTACAGCGCGGTCATGGATAGACGGTGGGGTGAGACATTGGAACTCATCCAAAATGTCATGTCCATGCGGCAGGACAGGGCGGGATGGTTGCGACGGCCATGTGGATGCATGTCAGCAACACCAGCAGCTGGAGGTTGCCGTGGACGTCCAAACAGTCACAGCCGCTCCCATAGTGGCAGTACCAGCTCCAGCAATGTAGGGGGGGCTGTCCACAACCCGTCAGAGCAGACTACGTGCATGTGGTCCTGGCCAGTCCCAAGAGGGACCTGGATCCAGTGGATGTCTGTCAAACTCGGGGGACAGTACTCAGTCTGGCTCTGTACCTGATACTGCCTGTAGCACCCCTGCCAGGCACAGGTCCCGTGTCCGTGGCTGGAAGCAGTGAACTGCAAACCCTGCCAGGTACAGTCTGCAGCTGTCCCCACAATTCCCTGTATAGGGCAGCCACATGGAGGAACTGTGTGCATGCAGACACACACACACACATAAACAACAAACTTAGGGCAACCACATACTTGCACACACATCACCAGTGGCCCATAACAATACTCAGACCCCTCACACACACACACACACAATGTCAATTGTATGGCTCAGCCTAGGCCTCTGGCAAGCCAACAACACACCCTGTGCATATGATGATACCTGTGCCACTGCCTGACATCTGTAACATTAATGCAAGGACAGGCTAACATGGTTCAGATGCACAGGGTGACTGTACAACAGTGTAGCAATGGAATGATGTGTAGCATGTTGTCAGCAGTAAAGTGAAATGCTAATATCTTGGAAGGTGTAGCTGTGCAGCCATGATGCATCATAGCTTTAATTACCAATGTTGTATTGTTGTCACCAGTATCTGTTCAGATTGTGTTGTGCTTGTCCATGTGCCACATGGCTGATGGGTGTAGTTGTGTCAGCAGGCCTTCTACAGTGGACACCAGTAAGTGTAGTGGATGGTACACATGCCATGGCTGGGTACAACACACAGAGCCTTTGATTAAGATGCAGTACAGGTACAGGACTATACACATGGAGATATGTCCCCGTGCAGGTAACACATCTATTGCACATGTAATCCCACCAAGACAGGATAGGCAAAACCAAACAGTGCTATATATGCAGTCTGCAATGTGGATGACATTGAACATGCTAACAGCAGGGTGTATGTCCCTCTTCCCACTCTACTGCAATCCTTACCTAAGTAACATGTGTGTGCCAATGCCAGTGCCATAGCCCTACCCTTAGGAGGGTGTGAGGCGCTCAACTACTGTGAATGGTATAGACAACAACTAACAACCTGATTACATACATTGTACAGTATTGCAGACAACTATGTGGGGGATAGATGCAACAGTAACTACAATTATGGCAGTCATGTCCACAACAGCCACACCCAGTGAGTTATAGCAACCCCAGTAGTGCTGCACACCTCAACAGTGTGGAGGAGGGCATTGACACATCTATGACCTGCGAAGGACTGTATTGCCATAGGATGGCGCCTATGGTATGTTGGCATATGCCAAGCAGTCCTGGTGGAAACATATCCTGTGAACAGAAGTAGATCCCATAACAACTACACACATTCCTACAAGCTGGATGGTGTACAAAAGCCTGCTATGATCTACATAGGCATTGTGCACCTCCTAACCCTCATCTACACCTGTCATGATTGGGTTAATGAGGTATACCAGTTCAGGTTTTATTCTTTGCCTTTGACAAGTCCAACATTGGCGGGGTCCCATGTGTTGAGATAACCAGTGACATTGGCCATGGGTTCATTGTTGGTATGTTCCATGTCCCCGCAGACCACGGTCATCAGGCTACCGGGTGGTAGTACCCAGCTGACATGGTGGGTTTGTGGATATCCTTGCCAGCATTGGTGAAACCATTGTCAGGTGTAGGGCTATTGGATTGTATGAGGGATCCCAGCTACTTACTGCACCTGCCCAGGGGGTTAGCACAAGCATGACATGTCACTTGACTGTACTGCATGATATGTTAGTAATGCCAGCCTTACATACTACAGGTGGGATGGAGTACTCTTAACATGTACTGCCCTTGTCGTGTAGGGTCCTGCTTATCGGATCTGCTAAGGTTGGTATTGTATTGCCGGCCAGACATATTTGGCTGGGGGAGGATACCTATCCATGCCAGATGTATGTTGTTTGGGTCTCTCAAACCCATCAATGGTGCATGTGGACATATATGTTGTGGTTACGTTCCCAGTTCCATCTACAGATGTATGTCCATATATACCTATATTGATATATATGTGTTCACCTTTGACAGAAGGACAATCATTCCTTCGAATGGCCCTTTCTGCAAACAGAAAGGACTAACCTGTCATTTCTTACTGCACCACAGTTGAGAGAACTGCAGTTCTACAGGCACCTTCGCTGACACTCGAACTGCAAGTTGGAATACATATCATAATGGCGGGGGCATGACTCCCTGCACCCCCCTCTGGGGGGGTTGGCCTCCCACAACCCCCCTACTGTGATATATGAACTCCTAGTGTGTACTATAGTGGGGATAGGCAATTATTCCCCATCCCCACTATAGTGGCATCCGCAACCAAATTGCCTAATCTGCAATGAGCGAATGCATACTGACATTCGCACATTGCACATTCTATGCATGTACTGCAGGATTGTACAATGTTGAGAACATACTTTAGGCCTACCAGCTTCCGGACACATGGATTTCTCCCTTTGAAAGGAGAGCCATATATATGCTGACATATATGCATTCCTAGTGGTGTCTATATGTGGACATGTGGATATATACATATATATCGATGGCTGTATGAGTATCTATCTATATATTGGCTTATATATATATATATATTTATATAGATATGTCTATACCTATATCTACATATATAGATATGTTATATCCATTCAATGATGAATATATATATATATATATATATATATATATATATATATATATATATATATATATATATATATATATATGTATGTATACACACACACACACACACACACAAATACATCTACATGGTGGAATACATTCCCTGTAGTGTTGTATACCTGGGCTGGATGATATGTATGTGGAAACATCATGATTATGCATATCTGCCATGGCTTAGTAGTAAATCACTTTGTGTATGATGTGCAGGGTCCTGGTTATGAGACTTGCAGGACCTGTTTATTTTGTTGCTGGGCAGAACACACAAACCTGCTTACAACTGCTTTACGGTGCCTTAATCACTCTCTATCCAACGGGCCGTGTTCTGGCCAGAAACAAATTTGGCAAGGCTCAAACCAAGGACCCGGCACACCCTAGACAAACCGAAGTACCACTAAGCCATGACAGGTACACAGATATTCAATGTTTCAGAAACATATCAGCCAGTCCTGTCATACAACAATGCAAAGAATGTATACCAACATCTAGATGTCTACGTGTGTAACTATATTGCAATCTTAACTGATACAACGTACCCATATATGTATAGATACACATGTATTCAAATATATATGTTGTTTTACTACTTCTATATACATATATATAACTCTCTATGCACATATACCTATATATCTGTTAGTAGATAAATATATCTATATAGGTATATATGGCCATATATCTGTAGATAGCTATTGCAGATTAACAAATACACCTATGTCCACATGCGCCGTTAATGGGGTTGAGAGGCCCCACACACTATATGTCTTGTACTAATAGGCATCCCCCCACAGCCAAACACCTGCATACTGCAATACACTACCAAGTACAGTCTACCTCCCACAGGACATGTAATATGTGGAAGCCGTCAACGTCCCCAGGACGCAGATACACATACACATATATGCTGATACAGATATACATATATATATATATATATATATATATATATATATATATATATATATACATGTGACTACACATACACACGCAGATATATGTACAGTCAGATATGTATGTAGGAGGTGCACACAATATGGAACAGCCAATATGCCTACAGCTAACACCTGAACAACTGGACACTGTATGAGCTAAACATACTAATGTCAATCATTGCCTGCAACATATACCCATAGAAAGGTCATAGGAAAGACACCACGCACAGGTCTGCAGAAATGGGACTCCTTTAATTGTGTACCATAACTGTCCTATATGCCATATCATATAGCTGTTCAAATACTGACAACCATATAAACGGAGTACTGCAACTGTGAAACAGTTACACTTATACATTAGACTGGAAAGGTTCACAGCTGTTGCAGTCCAAGCCAAGCCCTTCAGAATGTACAATAGTGCAGACAGACTGGGCCACAGGGTACCACACAATCAACAGTATGTACTGCAGGTGTGTAGTTCAGCAGCCTCTATCTACACTCTGTACAATCTCCATAGGAGGTAAAGACAATTTGTGATCAAATGGGTTGTACATAACAAGGCATAACGCACAGAACAGTCTGTATTGCAGAAGGCAGTAGGCTTGCAGTACCCCAAGTCATGTAAGTAATTGCAATATAGGTGGAGTATACGGTATTGTACATCCACATACCTTGTGGCAGCTCACCCCTGATACCCCCACATTTGTAACAGCCTAGGTCATTTATGGTGCTCCCCACCTGGACTCAATAATACAAGACCATATACCACTGTTACATACACTGGCCTCTGCAGTGCATAAGGGCGCACATGTGTTGTGTAGGTGACTCCCACACATATATGGCCCCAGCCCCAGTGTATGTGTGGGGGATACAGCAGCAGTGTACTAATGGCAGCAGTGGCAGTGTGATATACTCACAGCCCACTACAGAACAACCCCCAACAGCATGACAAATGTGCACACCTTGGTATGTAGGTGGGGGACAGAGGCTGGAACACAGGCATATATGTGGAACACTGTTGCCATGCACTAAGCAAGGTGCTGGTGTTACAGGATAGTCTGCAACATACCCTTAGTCAGGGAATTGAGGTTAGATATAGACATGGATGTAGCACGTGACACACACACTGCCAGTGTCATATACACAGGGCTTGTGTGGTGGACGGACAACACATGATAGGCATACCTCTGCCCAGCAAGAGGTAGGCCCACAGTAGTGACCTCTGCAGACAGACTGCATTCCATGGTACACTAGTATGAACACACACACACACCCTGTAACACCAGTACTATGCAAAGCATTACACAACTCTACCCACAGTCTGTCTGTAGTTCCTGAACCTCCTACAAATATGTGTCCATTCTGAGTGTGCATGTTCTCCTGTAAGAGGTATTACTACCTGCTGCCTGTATCACTGATGCCCACACACAGGACAGATGTCCATCACACAGGAAATATGAAGGGACCACGGCCACATGCTGTAGGGATTTATAGTGGATGGTTGCCATGACAGTGGGTAGTACACGTGTCATTATATATATATATATATATATATATATATATATATATATATATATATATATATATATATATATATAGCGATGTGGATAGGTATATGTACATATATTTCTACCATATGTCCTGGACATGGAGTGTAGCCATACCCCAGCCCCTACAGTCCCAATGTCGTAGTGCAAGGCGATGTCAGGTATGTATAGCAGGTATATTACTAGACTGTTACTACTGTCATTGGGATTATCTTTACAGACATGGTGTGTGTGGATGCTGAAATCTGCTTATAACATGTGTGCCATTGGCTACTGACAGACATCCTATGGAAATCATTGTAAAGTACCGCTGCTATATGTAATGCCCCTGTGGAGTGCAACAGAGATACTGGCCACTATATATAGAACTTCAGACACAGCCTGTACAGTCCAGAGGTATACACATATCCCCTTAGTGCACCACATGTGTACCAGGCCTGACAATATGGATGTAAACAGCCATGTAGATGGGTATAACACATAACGACTGGTATACATTTGGCACCATAGGTGTTGGATTCACACACTCCTGTCTGGCCTGACACATAATGACTGCTGGTACAGGGGTGTCATGGACTCATACTACCCATTAGATATTGACATACATCTGTACAGCATCCCACTGCTCTGTGTGACATACATGATGTTTAAGGGAGGCCCGGCAGCAGTACATCTGGCAAGTATCTGCACATGACATCCCACTGGTTAAGTACACTAAGGTACTAGGCATGTAACAATGCAGGCTACAGGCAGACTGGCTCAACACTGGCCTACATCTCGTATGGGGGAATGCACATGTACCTGCATATATAGCAGGCTCAACAGCCATGTCACAGCATAGGGTAAGATACACCTGTGTGACAGTGCATAGCCACAACCAATGTGAACACAGCCACAGCCACATATGGTAGGCTAGCATAATATTACAGTATATGGGCTATCTGTTCTGCACCATCCTCATATGTGCCACTCACAGAATGTCCCTATATATACTGGGCTGCTACACAGTTTGGACTAATGGCTGTCTGTGGTATGGGACATGTGTGTGTGTATGGCCCTACAAACATGTACGGCAAAACGGTACCATGCAGCATGTAACATCTGATGACATCTACCACAGTCTGTACACAGGCTAAAGTACATATTAACAATACACACACTGCCGACATTCACCATCACTACACAGACCTCAGTACTGTACTAACATCCACAGAAAGTCCAGCTTATGTCATGAAATATAACTTCTACTGTACATGACATGTGTAGCAATCTGATATATCACTGGCTTGTTATTAGATATAATGACACTATTTATGGCACAGAGCACATAAGCACCACTTCATGCACACCATATGTACAAATGTTGACAGTGGTCTGTCGGATAGCACATACACAGGGCCAGTATAGACATGCTGCTGTGATAACCTTGTATATTTTCTATTATAATGGTGTTTGTTGCAACATATGTCCTATGAGGGATATGAAGTCAGTAACTGCCATGGCCTTCACCATCTACAGACTGCAATCTTCACACTACAGTCTGCATTCCACAGGGAGATGCACTGTGGCTAACACATGAAACCATTGGCACAACACTGCCCAGTCTGCAGATGACCCTGCAGATGGGGATGCCTCATATACACGGAACTGACATGGCAGGTATTACTACATGTATGACAGGCATATCCAGACAAACACTTAAACCAACATTACTCCAAATGCAGTATAGCTGCACTTACAGTCTGTAGTCAGGTCAGGCACATCCCCCTCCTGTTTGTTGCCCTCTTTCCACACTGTATGTTGTTGGAGGTAAATCTCCAATCCATCTGAGATGCTGTTTGCCAAACAACAAATCTAGTTCCTGCTCACAGTGACTGAAAAGGCCCAACATCACCATGATGTTCCTAGGTATTGGAATGTGTTTCCAGGCAATTGGCTATGTGATTGTTACCACAGCTGTTCCACATGCAATCAGCTAGGGGAGGGCTGCAATTCATGCAGAGGCCATCAGCTGATCATGAGCATCACATAAAATACACATGCTGCTGCCTAAGCAAGGCAGGTGTGGGTTTCCACATCCACCAGAGAGGGAGTGGGGGAGGCAGACAGAGGCAAATACATGTCAGGGAGGGGTGGGGGTGTAAAACTGAAGCATGTTTGTGTCACACACCTACCAGCACAGGGTATCAAACCCCCAACAACTATGTAGGGCTATCACAGTTTGATGCAGTTATTGGATGCACCACATGGGTTACCTGATGTGGAGCACTCAGAACATATATGTGAGGGTGAGTGACATCTGCAACAGGGATACAGTAGATATATGGTAGGTGTCATACACATGCCTGTCTGCATGAACATGTGCCAGCGTCAACACAGGCACACTCACACAGGGACGCACACACATTGACACACTTGGCAAGGCCAGGAGTGCAACTCATCACTAGTGGGATTGCCACAACACATCAATGGGCAGGTATCACATGCTCCACATGGGTCATACGGAGGCCGTATGGGCAAAGAGTATGAGGAGATGTCAGACATCAGACAGCATGCTTCAGTATGCCCTGGGGGGGTTTAGTGAGTGTGGATGTGGACATATGCACCATACAACACACACACGAACACACAGGGTGTCAGTTCTGACATGCATGGGTGCATGTCCACACGGGTGTGTGGTGGCCAACTGTGCCAGCAGGCTGTACAAGGGTAGATGATGGCTATACCTTGGCATCAGGCCACATGACAATGGTCTGCATTGTGGCTCAGGCCTGTAGTTACTGCATTTGGCCACACAGGTGGGTATTGCATCCCCCATCCAGTCACCTGGGTGCTGTACACCACATGCCATGTATGTGTTCCTTAGTCCATGACATGGATGGTGTCTGGGATGTGCACACCTCCCACTTGTATGTACAGTGACATGTGGAACTGTACCTGGGGTGTCTGGCCCATGTTGTGAACACAGATTATCATCAGATGTGCCAGTCCTGCCCACCTGTGGCAAGAACGGGTACTGGGCAGCAGGTTTACCCTTCACCTACATTGATGGCATGCCAACAGCATTCCCTGATGTCAGTGTCATCTGTCCATACAGGACATGTTGTCAGGCATGGTATGTCCATCGTGAGTCACATGTGAAGGCACCACAGGTGGTGCATGTGTCCACTGGAGAACATGGTAGAGGTGCACTGTCTGCATGTACATGCATAGTGGACCGATAGGCAGGGTGACATGCTCTCTGTAGCCCACTGCTATCACTGCATAGCTACTATCAGTGGCCAATATGCAGTGTACTACCCACATTATGGCTGCTGCCTAGGCATGTGTGTTCATATGACACATGGGTTGAGTGTGTGCTCTGGGTAATAGTGGGATTGCTAACTTGGATTGTCTGGCCTTGATGTCACATGTATGGGTATGGCTTTGCACCCCAGCCTCCCAGCTAATTTACATCTGTTATCCCTGTATGGTTGACTTTGTGATATATAGTAGGGCCACACTACAATAAATTAGCAAAACCCCATCCACAATGCCCACAGTTGACACACACTCACCTCTACACAGGATATAAGTTATATACGCACACACACCTGTCATGTCTGGGAGTAGAACCCCTACCTAATTACTTTACAGCACAATGCAGTTATAGTACATGCCACAGACATTACTGGAGTACTATTTCCCCAAAGGTGTATTTCACAGTGAATGACATCAGCAGGATTACTAAAGTAGGGCATTTCAACTGTACTGCAAGTGACTAGCCTAAAATGCATTGCTCCCTACACAGACAGTGAGACATACACAAAACATCCACAACTGACATGTGTGGGTTTAGAACCCCTGATCAAGGTCTATATCACACTACAGCATGGAGTTGTTATGGGACACACCACAGGGATTGCTAGAGACATCCTTCCCCAAAGGTGTAGTTCACATTGAATGACATCAGCAGGTTTACCAAAGTAGGGCATTTTAACTGTACTGCAAGTGACTAGCCTAAAATGCATCGCTCCCTGTACAGACAGTGAGACACACACAAAACATCCATAACTGACATGTGTGGGTATAGAACCCCTGACAGAGGTCTATATCACATTACAGCATAGAGCTGTTATAGGCCGCACCACAGGGGTTACTAAAGAGATTGCTCCCCAAAGTTTTACTTCACAATGAATGACATCAACAGGATTGGCAATGTAGGGCATTTGAAATGTACTGCGAGTGAGTAGCTTATGATATATTGCTCCATACAGAGACATTGCAACACACACAAAACATCCAGAACTGCCATGGGTGGAGATGGAACCCTACCACAGTTCTATATCACTACAGCAGTACACAGTTACAGGACACCCTACAGAGATTACTGGGCTATGACTTTCCCACAGGTGTATTTCTAGGTGAGTGACAGCAGCCTTGCCAAAGCTGAGTATATGAATTTTAAGGAGTGTGAGTAACCTAAAAAGCATTGTTTGTTACTTAGTCACAGACAGACAGAGACACAAAGATTCACACACATACAGTTGCCAAGTCTGGGGTTAGAGCATCTATTGAACTACTTTATCACACTACAGCAGTATGCAGTTACATGACGCGTGACAGGGATTACTGGGCTATTTTCCCAGAGTTGTATTTCCAGGTGAGTGACATCAGCAGCCTTGCCAAAGTCGAGTATGTGTATTGTATGGGTTGTGAGTGGCCTAAAAAGCATTGCTCTTTATCCACTCAGACACACACACAGATTCACACACCAACACACACACACAGTTGCCAGGTCTGGGGTTAGAACACCTACCTCACTACTTTATCACACTACAGCAGTATGCAGTTACAAGGCGCACTATTGAGATTACTGGGCTATGATTTTCCTAGAGGTCTATTTCTAGTTGAGTGACATCAGCAGCCTTGCCAAAGTCGAATATGTGTATTGTACGGGGTGTGAGTGGCTTAAAAAGCATTGCTCTCTCCTCAATCAGACACACACCAACACACACAGTTGGCAGGTCTGGGGTTAGAACACCTACCTCACTACTTTATCATACTACAGCAGTATGCAGTTATAAGACACGCTAAGGAGATTACTGGGCTATGATTTCCCCAGAGGTGTATTTCTAGGTGAGTGACATCAGCAGCCTTGCCAAAGTCAAGTATGTGTATTGTACTGGGTGTGAGTGGTGTAAAAAGCATTGTTCTCTACTCAATCAGACACACACACACACACACACCATTGCCCAGGTCTGGGGTTAGAACACCTACCTAACTACTTTATCATACTACAGCAGTACGCAGTTACTAGACACACTACAGAGATTACTGGGCTATAATTTCCCCAGAGGTGTATTTGTAGGTGCGTGACATCTGCAGCCTTGCCAATGTTGTGTATATGAACAGTACTGAGTGTGAGTAGCCTAGAAAGCATTTCTCTCTACACAGGCAGAGACCGAGACACGCACACATACACACACTCACACAGTTGGCAAGTCTGGGGTTAGGACTACTACCTAACTTGTTTATCAGTACAGCAGTACACAGTTATGGGACACGCCATGGGGATTACTGAGCTACACTTCCCCCAAAGGTGTATTTCACATTGGATGACCTCAGCAGGCTTGTCATGATACTGCTATGGGGAGGGCGGTGTGTGCATGGGCTGTAACCCATTCATGTAGGGGTTGACATGCCACATGCGGGCACACACGGGGTCATATGCCACAGGTCCGTGTATACAGCTACTAGGTGACAACTTCCTTGTACAATCATGATGCACAGCTGGCACGTGCAACACGCCATCATGCTGACAGATACTGGTGGCTAGTATCTGCAGTGAGTGACACCTGCACCTCATGTGTTTGGGGCCCTTTGGCTGTGTGCTGGGTGGGACAGGCCCAGATGGCTCCTTGTCATGGTCACCCTCTTCAACACATCTATGTCCATCTACCTTTGGCTTATTATAGTATGTTGTCCTTACATATATGTCTGTATTCCTATCCACTGTGTGTGCAAGGCAGGAGTGGCGCATACTGACATGTGTCTGCACTGAGAACTGCAACTGCCAGATATGTCTGGTCCACTGTTGTTTGCTGACATGGCCTTCTTGTGTTCAAGTGTGTGAGCATGCCCAGTATGGGCTTTCAGTATGTTGTTGACTGACATTGCCTTCATTCTCTAAGTGTGTGAGCATGCCCAGTATGGCCATCTACACTGCATGTGTGGATCGAGTCCAGGTGGTTTGTACTGCAGTGCTGACCTTTGTATTGTACACCGAGAGGTAGCATGCTGTGTCTACAGGGTATACATCAGTCATTTGGCATTGACTGTTGCTACATTTCTGCATAGCGGGGGGGGGACCAAACTGTTTCTACATTTTAACACAGGGGAGGGGAACACCTGACTGTTACTATAAGTGTACATAGGATGGTGGGGCACACCTTGCACTTTTACACAGTTGCTAGGACTGTACTGGTATGTCAGGTACACCATTTCAGTCTGTAGTCTTACCTATTGTGCTGGCTAGAGGCATACCAGTGTACTACAGATCATAGCTTTCACTACCTACATATTAGTTTCTGACTTCCTAGCCTTCACAACTTACATCCAACTGGCTGGACTGCTGTAGTCTGTCTGTGTAGGGCTGGGGTAGGGGTTACCCATGGGGCTCATTCAGGGGCCATAGTACAGCATTTGTTTGTGTTTGTCTACACCTATCCTGCTGACTGTGACTGTTGTTGGGTATGTGCTGGCATGTGTGAGTCACTTACCTTGTGGGTGTCCCATTATTGAGGGTGGTGATGCAGGGCTGCCTATGTTGGATGCACATAGTACACTCCCTATACATGGCTGAGCACAGGTAGTGTCATGTTTGGTATCCCTTTTACTGTATGTGCAAGTTGGAGAGAGGTGTCATGCCCTGGGTCCCTACTGTGTCAGTGCATATGTTATGCGTTGCCTCTTTGCCAAGGCCAGGGCATACTGGGCACACCTCCTTCTGCCTACTGGGGCAGGCTCAGGTTGTTCCTCCTCCAAGTCACTCTGTGCCTGTGCGGGCCTTGGCACTGGTGGGGAGCTGTGTGGCCCTGCCCCATGCTGTTCCTCCTGCTGCTGCAGCAGGAACAGCATGTGGCCCTGCCCCATGCTGTTCCTGCTGCAGCTGTTTCCACAAGATCATATTATGTAGCGTCGCACATACAAGGACAGTTTGGGTACACTTAGTTGGTGAGTACTGCAAGGCTCCACCAGATGTGTCCCGGCACCGGAACCATGATTTGAGTATCCCAAACACACGCTCTATTATGATTCATGTTTGTGCTTGTGCATCATTATGGAGTTCTTGTTCGGGTGTGTGTGCATTTCCGATGGGTATCATCAGCCATGGCTCCAGTGCATTACCAGCATCCCCCACTAGGTGACCGTGTGGGATGTCCCCATTGGCAAATGTCTGGTACAGCTGTGTCAGATGCCAGATGTGGGAATCGTGGTAGCTTCCAGGGCAGCCAGCACACACATTCATTATTATGCCCTGGGCATCGCACACGACCTGGCAGTTGATGGAGGGGAAGCCCTTGCGGTTGATGTAGACCCTACCCCACTCACCTGGTGGTGCTTTAATGCATATATGCATGCAGTCTATTGCACCCACTATCTCAGGGTATTTGCTATTTGGTAGAAGAGACGCATATTGCTGGCCAACGCCTCACGGGTGATGGGGAAATGTACATGCTCACCGACATGTGCTGACATGGCATCCAGAAACTGGCGGAGTACCCTGGATGCTGATGCCTGTGAAATCCCCATCATATCCCCAGTTGGTTTTTGGAAGGTACCTGTAGCTAGTATTCTTTGGCCTACACATACCTTGGTATCCACTGGGATGGGTTCCCGTCTGTTAGTTCTGTGTGTGAGGAGTGGTTGGCACAGCTCAACAATTTGCTGTAGGAGGTCCCTGTCCACCCTATAACACTCCACTATCTCCAGCTCATGTAGTCCTTGGTAGGTTACCCTGGGTCTGTACACTCTTCTCCGTCTCCTCACTGTGGGTTGCTCAGCAGCATTCACATCCTCACCACCCTCAGCCTCTTGCACATGCTGGTTTATGATGGCAAAAGCGGCCCCTAACATTTTTTCTCTTGCTTTCGTTTTGTAAAATTTCCCCATCTGTATACACCGGTGGTGCAGAGTTTTTGGGAAAAACAAGGGGGAAAGGTATTTGCATAGTTTATAGTGGTGTGCTGGTCAACAATAGATATATTTCTAGGATACATAGGAAGGAGACATATTGCAATGCATTTTTACATTTCTCGAGTTCACATCCTGCACAGTAAAAATGGTCTATAGTAAAAGGCCAATTAACTAGAGCTGGGAGAATGGTATCCTTAAATCAAGACTTTTTGGATGAGTGTAACTTGCTGGGGAATATGTTTCGACAAAGGAGTTATCCATCATCTTTAATAGATAATATATTTAATGAAGTATATACAAAAAGGACAAATGGTACAATTAGCCCGATTTTGCATAGAAATGAGGCTCGAGGAGTACAAATATGTAGTACTTTAATTATAGATAGCATATTAGGGAACCAAGCGGTTAATGGTACACTGAGTAATACTTTAGGTGATGAAGGTGAGTACAATGTTGCTTCTTCATCGAGCAACAATGTATTACTTGAGACATACGACTTTACACTGTGTAATCCCAATACCAGTACTACAACTCAACTTGTAGATACATCAGTAACTAGTAAACCAAATAGTGGGTTTGAGCTTAGTTTCGTCACTACATTTAGTAGTGACAGTGTGCTAATTAAGACTATTCTAAACAAAAACTGGGAGCTTATTAAACGTGATAAAACACTTTTAGACAAACTACATATTGTTCCTAATATTATTTTTAGGAGAGGAACAAATTTGAAAAGTTTATTGGAACTTCACAGACACAAGGGTGTTCATAGAAATATTGCTATGTCTACCTGCGGATGCTGTAATATGTGTAAGTTTATTAATACAGGTAGAACCTTTATAGTTAATGGTAGGAAGTATCAAATTAAATACAATTTAAACTGTAATTCAAAAATGATAGTTTACATTGCTATGTGTTGCTCATGTCAAGCATATTACATCGGTAAAACGGAGCAACGTCTCCGAGACAGAATTTATGAGCACACTTATGCAATGGGAGCTAGTAAAATGGAAAATGCTCTTGCTAGACATATTGCCACACATGCAGGACATAGTTTTACGTTTAAAGCAATAGATCAGATTCAATACAATATCCGAGGTGGCCCGTTGAATCTATTATCGGAAGAATGTGAATTAGGATGGCAAATAAGGCTTAATGCCTTTACTGGACCAGGACTGAATGACCATTGTAATATTTCATGTCTCCTTAAACTAAAAAGTTTGAAAAGATAGCAATTCATAGTATTCTAAAACTGTATACATATAATACTAAATTTGAATTTTATATAGTAATATATTTAATTTTATATTGAGTATTACAAGAACTGTATAATCTTACCAAAATTATAATTTTTGCAAGCTCAGAATTAGTGTAAATAAGTTTAATTGTTGTGACCATGTGGTTCTACTGTTTATGTTTATATAGATACTTTTATATGGGTGATTTAAATGGTATTTTTAATGGATTTTATTAACAAGTGCTGTTTTATTTTACTGGTATTACAACCTGTGAATCAATGCACCTTGCAGATTGATCATGTGACTCTTTGTTGTATTATATAATGATCTCGTTTTTTGTGAGAATGTAATCTGAAGAAGTTACCCCATTGGAGGTGACGAAAAGCGCTTTATTAAACTAGTAAATTCATTTTGGCGTTTGGATTATTCCTGTAGTCTAATTGCTGAGTTTCGTCTAAGTTTTTGCTGAAGTGTGACAAATATGTTGTCATGTACTACCCCACCACCACCACTGCCAGTCGTAGACACTCTTTGACCACTTAAGGATGAAGGGCTGTAAGGTGCAGTGAGAACAAAGAATACAGATGGGTAACTGTAATATGAATAGTACCGATGTATATTTTAACCAGATAAACACATTGTGTGGAACTGCCTATATTCATGAAGGTCAGGAACATTGTCTGGTTAATGTGTGTACATGATGTTCAAATACTACTTGCTGGGCAATTAGAGGTACCATATATTTTAACTACTTATAACTTGTTGTCACCTTTGGCAACCCCATACATACAAATCTTCTGCAATACAGGACAAACTGATGGTCAGAAGCACCGTACATCTGGACTACCTGTAGTTTATTGTCCCCTTTGGCAACCACGTATAATCCAAAACTTCCACCATACCTGAACAATCTGATGGACTGTAAATTCATTATATTTGCAAAACTCACACATTGGTAAAATGGAGTCTGACTGAATCAAACAACAAGCAAACAACAAAGAGTTACATTATTTAAGCAATGACATGTAAATGTTACAGGGTGACGTAGAGTTCATGGTCAATGTCATAAAATTAAAAAAAAGTAAGGCAAATCTGCGTGTATGGGACATAGCACATTTGTAGAACATAAATCCTTATTTGGAATAAAGATGTCAGCCGGAAAAAGCATACAAAACAACTAATACATGCTATCTTATTTATGAGGCAGGAACTCTTCTGACACTGAACAGAATTTTCTGTCAGTTATCTAATGCAGATTATGCAAAAGCCATATCCATATCCATTAACTGTTGGACCAAGTAGTGTGGCATTACTAAACTCTCTTCACAGTTACAGGTTTTAAATGGTCTAGCTCTATATCTCACATCTCATATGGGTCTGATTCATTTAGCCAGGACAACATTGCTAATGACAAAGTCACAACCTGCTATTTATCATAAATAAAAGTATTTTCTACACCCTTCATGATATGAAAACTAACTTCATGATCAGACAAAATGAAAGAAAAAAAAATTAATACACATCCACAGAGAAAAGACCTTCCACAGCACTGCCCTTATCTTTTGGAATACAGACTAGAGCCTCAGGGTTTCAAATTATACTTAACATGGGGTTGCTTTCTGTTAGCAGGATTATTCCATTTCAGTTTCTTAATAATTCCTTACTAAATTACTTCACTAAACATCATTACTTGCTCTGGTTTGAGTATATCAATGAAGGCAAACTTCTAATCAAAATGCACTGAATTTTTTAAATTTCTATCCAGCCCCCTTGAGACACACTGTTCCCTGCTTCCTGGTAGTTGCCCTTAGAATTAATTCCAAGGCCTTATAGTGGAGCCTGCCTGCTTCTCATTTCCTGAGCTAAATAGAATTGGTAATAATGTCATAAGCCAGTGTTATATGATATAAAGGAAGTGACTAGCTTGGTATGTCCCTTCAAGAGAAAACTGTGGTAGATTAAGGTATTTATGTAATAGAAGGTAATTTGATGTGGTAAGTATAAATTATGTATCCAGACAAAGCTGTGCAGTTTCAGTGCCATAGTGCATACTCTTGCTTGTACAGATTCCAAAAAACAGGATCGAAACACTAAAAAATTAGATTAAGACCAGCTGGTGAAAAACCTGAAGACACACAATGATCTGGGAAACTACTGAAATATATAATAAAATTTACCCTGATCTGTGGTTAGATCCTGAAATGTGGAGATGCTTCTAATTTGGGGAAAATAGGCATGAAGCATCAGGTTGCAAGTACTGGAGAGATGTAGGCTGGCAGACCATCAGAGGTATAGATTCTAGATATGGGTATCCCTGAAACAAAAGAAAATTCACTGAGTACTCATTCATATTAAAATATAATTTGGGGATCCTCATACTAAAAGGAAACACAAGCTGCATTGGAGAGATGAACACCAGTCCCAGATTCACACACACACACACACACACACACACACACACACACACACACACACGCACGCACGCACGCACACACACACACACACACACTATTATTTTTGTACAGCTCATATTCATTGACTACAGTTCTTCACCATTTAGCCTATTCTCACATAAAAACAATAAAAACAGTTAAAGTTTCAAGTATACATCATTTTTTGTTTGTGTAGATCTCCTCTGAAACACCTGGGCCTTCTCAGGAAGGCTGGCCTCACCATTTGAGAAAAGCTGTAATAGACTATTTTTATTGCAGTAAAAAATGCATGCTTTAATTCAAGAATAAAACACTGGCATCTTGGGTACCTTCCATCATACTACAGTGGGAGAGCATATGACACCAAAAGATATGGCACCTCCAATGCAAGGACAGTTACATACTGATGGGTGTGGATGAAATGAGAAACAGCACACTAGTGCACATAGGAGGTTTTTAGTAGAAACAAATGCTATCAATTCCTAGGATGAAAATCTGGTAGCGTTGGGTAATGGCCAGTGTTATATACTAGCAGAAAAGCTGACAATAGACAACTAAGCATCCACAGGGTAAGTGCACATGGTTACTGATGGATAAAGCCTCAGGGTTATGTGGGAAAGAATACTTTATATTCAGTTCTTAACATGGAATCCTCATCTGCAGTTTCCTAGAGGAAAATTTAGTTCATTGGCTGAGCTATTGTTGACTGATGGGATACTGAAACAATTGTATATGGTGTAATTGATCAGGCTTTGACATATTTAAAAATGTCCACACTCCAAAAATGTGACTATATATTAAGTCAGCATATCCATTTCATAAAAAAAAAAAAAAACTATATCAGTCATGAGACTGCCACAACCTGAGCAGTGCAGTGGCAATGGCACAGCAGCACATCAGTCAGTCACAGCAGCACATCAGTCAGTCATGGAAATACAGGCACACTTTGGTTGATTAAAGTTTCTAAGAACATTGCACATGGTACTGCCAACAAAACAATGCATTGTTTGTACAAGTGCAAGTCAACGCAAAAAACAAATTATATCTTTTAGACAGATGGGGATTACAGTGGCTTAGTAGTTAACACCTCTGTCTCACAACAATGGGATTTAGTCCAGATCTCTGATCATTGTCTTTGTAGAGTTGTGCATGTTTTCCCCATGTCTGCAAGGGTTTTCTTCAGGTGCTGCAATTTCTTCCATCTTTCCATAGATATGCTAGTTAATTAGATGATCTTAAAATCTGTCCATATTTTGCATTTACCCTTGTGGCCTGAGTCATAGCTGAAAGAGTCTAAAAAGGAATACAGCATTTATTTGATTAATAAATAAATAAACAAAGAAATGCTGAGGAACACACCTGAACAGACAAAAATAGATTTTTTGAAGTATATGAAAGCATGCTTATTATGGGTATATGGGTTTTTTCAGGTGAAATTCTGTCACTCCCATGACTCCTATCCCCTAAGCCTACATACAGACACACACAAAACTCTCTGTTTCCAAAGTTGCCCAAAATCATGTATCATCCCAAAAGCATAACTGCTGTCTGTACAAATATTGGCCACCAAATATAACTTTTGGTCAACTAATAATTGGCCAAATATAACCACAACGCCTTCTTTAGCTATGTTAAGAATCTAAGTGGCAATTCACAGATATGCACTGAACTAGTGCAAAATAGCACAAAATATACTGAACCTACTGATATTGCCAAGATCCTGGCAGATAGATTCAGTGCAAACTTCACTCCCCTCTCACCTCCAAAAGGGCCAACAACAATACTGGAAAAGTGTAGTGTCCCAGAAATCACAGACACACAGGTGAAAACAGCCCTTTCAAATCCAAAAACACAGCATCAATGGGGCCAGATGGTGTCCCAGGCTGCATCTTGCATGAACTACAGAATGAACTAAACCCCCACCTAAACACACTGTTCAACCTCAGCATCTCCACAGGCTACATGCCCACAGAATGGCGCACAGCAACGGATATTCCACTCCGCAAAGGAGAGGCCACAACTGACCCTGGTAACTATTGCCTCATAAAAATGACTAGCCTGGTCTGCAAGGTTATGGAGTGCATCATCATGGAACTCATTAACAAAGACATTGGAAACCTCCAAACACTTGACCTAACCCAGTTCGGCTTTGTTAAGGGCAGATCATGCCTACTAAACCTGGTTGACTTCTTCGAGACAGTCACCAAGACCATAGAAGAGGGAAAGGTTGTTCACACAGCCTACCTTGACCTTGCCAAGGCTTTCAACACCATTCCCCACTCAGGTATTACAGAAAAACTCACCAGCCTGAACATAAACCCCTATGTCACAAGATGGGTTGCCAACTTGCTTACAGACAGAACTCACACGGTAAGAATAGTGGGCTCCAGGTCCGACTCTAAACCAGTCACAAGTGGTGCCCCCAAGGCTCGGTCCTGGAACCCCTACTGTTCAGCATATACTTCTCAGAAGTACAGGCAAACACAGGAGGACTATGGCTAACCAAGTTCGCCGATGACTGCAAACTGGGAGCCATAATTGACTCTCCAGCTGACACGGACATCCTCCAAAAGGGCCTTACTGAGACGGACACCTGGTGTCAAAGTCATGGCCTCAAGCTAAATGCCAAAAAATGCATAGTCATCCCATTTGGGAAAAACAAAACACCCATGAATTACCACATAGGTGGCAGCCCCCTTAATACGGAAGAGGTAATAAGAGATCTTGGGACCCAGGTAGATAGTAATCTCTCCTTTGACAATCATATTGCCAGAGTAGTTAGGAAATCCTTCTATGTGGCTCATCTAATTACTAAAGGGTTCACATCTAGAAATAAAGAGGTTATAGTGCCCCACTACTCATCACTCATCAGAACCATCATAGAGTACAATGCCCCATTTGGGATGTACCTCACAAGACACTTCCAACAGCTGGAGAGACCACAAAAGTACCTCACCAAGAGGATTCCTGGCCTCAAACATATGTCCTATGCAGCCTGACTGAAAAAACTTCGGCTGTACTCAGTGGCATATCACTTACTCAGAGGTGATCTCTACCTGACTTACAAAGCCATGTCCAACTCAGAATTGATGGACATGCTCCACCTAAAGAAATCCAAGTCACTGTGAACCCCATGCTCTAGTGAGCTAAACCTCTCCACAACAATAAATAGAACATGCTGGAGGGATAGATTCCTGTCACAGAGACTCCCCATGCTTTGGAACAAAATTCCAAACTACATTAGGCAGAGCCCCTCACTAACACTCTTCAAGAAAAACCTTGACGAGTAGATGGGTAACAGAAAATACACCCCTGGGATCACTTTATTGGCTCTCTTTGACAGAGGATCAGTTAATTAATCAATGGGGTGGCAAAAGCCGACAAACTCTGGCTAAGCTTATAAATGCCCTCGAGCAGATAGCTTCGTACCTACCTATGAACCTATGAACACACCCACACCCCTCCCCCAAACATGCGCACACACACACACACACACACACACACACACACACACACACACACACACACACACACACACACGTGCATACACACACATGCATAGTAGCACAGCAAAGGTGTCCATAACATCAAGAAGCCTTCATTCTGCACTGTTCTTATCCAGTACAGAAACTACAAAACCCCAGAACTATCAATGGATCATATCCTTTTCTAGTAATCTAGATTACCTAAGCACTATAATGCCCTCTAAAGTTGGTATTAAAATAATGGGGAATAATTCACCTTCTAGGTTCCAATAACCTATCCCTCTAATGACTCTTTTATTCCCAGGTACATCACACCACACTGTGTGTGTTATCACTATGTACTTCAGCATTTCCAAAAGGAATCATTCTGCATCTCAGTTTCTGAATTGCAACTACTCACCTCTATGAGATAAATGTAAGAAGACTAAACTGTTAGTCAGAGCTATATGCCATGAACTGAACTCTGTACTTCTTCATGGTTAAGATACATTTTAAGCCTTTTACTTAGCTGGTAGGACACAAGAGCAGGTGCAGGGAGCAAGTGAGGAGATACAAGTACAAATGTACTCTGGATGGAAAAAGTAGTGCAAAATCACATTTGCAGGCCAATTAAAATGTATTTTGTTGGAGGGCAAAGCTCCCCACAGCTCCATGCAGGAAGCTGTGCCTACTGCATGACCCTTTTTATTACAATCAAATCTGAGGCTACTGCATCTACATAAAATGAGCTCATTCATCCAGTTACTTCCAGTTTTGATTAAATGCAACTTTCAATAGCACATGCACAATCCTATGTGTCATCCTTACCCTTCTGCCCTAACAGCAAGGAACGCATTGGGCATGTGGGTCATAAAGTTGCTGTGTCATCACAGATTAGAAACTGATGGTAGCTTATAGGTTTATAGGTAAATAAAAGGTTATTAGTCTGCAAGTATTACAAGCCTAATCAATAACCAGAGATTAGATTTAATCACCTGCAAAGTGAAGGATTAAGTGCAGAAAGTCTAACACTGGTTATGTTACAGCATGATGGAACAATGTGTCCCCAAAGTAAGGAGAAACAGGTGGAATGGGAAACATCTGAAGAAGAAATATGGACATGGAAAAGAAAAAGAGATTTAATATGGTGCAATATTTATGCAAAGGAGAAAGTAAAACTAATCATTACAAAAAAGCAGCACCAAGCATATTTGAAGAGAAATCCAGGCAAAAACATCCAGCTATGGAAATTTTCACAAAAAAAAAATAAAACAAAGGGGAAAGTGGAAAGTGGGGGAGTTAAAATAGAAACTGAAGTTATGGATTACCTGTGAAGTGAAGGATTTAATGTAGAAAATCCAACACTGGTAACATCACAGCATGATGGAACAATGAGTCCACAAATTAAGGAGAAAGAAGTGGAACAAGAAGCATCTGATCACTTGCAACATGAAGAT